>NC_046615.1:10813830-11113830 GCF_900324465.2 Anabas testudineus | reverse complement strand
ATGGATGGAGAGACAGGACTGGACAGCCAGACCTGTGGCCAGACGTGTCAACAGGGATAGACCTGCTGACACCTGCAAGGGTGTGTGTGATTGCACACTCATATAAAAATGGCACTTGATGGCTGCCACTCAGACGAATGAGTGCCATCAGTTGAGTGACAGGGAAATGTGCTGTTGCCCTGACCTGCTCATTTAATCACCAAGTGCCGAATGAGGCTCCCCACACTGTAAACTAAAGTTGTATGATGGCTCTGAGTTTAGATACCATTGTGTTCAAACTGAGTTTTTAAGGAAACGTGACCCCACTAATGTTGACTTCTGTTGGTGTGTGGTGCCAATGAATTCGTAAATACAGGGGCAAGAAAAAGTATGTGAACCTTTTGGAATTTCATGGTTTTCTGCATTAATTTGTCATAAAATGTGATCTGATCTTCATCTAAGTCAGCCTTATTAACAAATATAATGTGCCTAAAATAATAATAAAAACAAATCTGATAGTTTATGTCTTTTATTGTAAACAACCATAAAAACCTCACAGTGCTAGTGGAAAAACTAACACTATAAGGTTTTTATGTGAACTCTAGGAATTGTGTGGTTCTCTTCAAGTCGTTCCATAGCATCTCTATTGGGTCGAGGTCTGGGCTCTGACTGGGATTTAGTTTTTCTGAAGCCATTCTGTTGTGGACTTGCTCTGGTGTTTTGGCTCATTGTCTTGTTGCAACACCAAACTTCTACAGAGTTTCAGCTGACGTACAGACATTCTCACATTATTCTGAATAATTTTTTGATACACTTAGGAATTCATCTTCCCCCCAATCACTGCTGGCTAGACCCTGATGCATCAAAGCAGGCACAAATCATGATGTTTCCTCCACCATACTTTACAATTGGGATGATGTTTTTATGATGATATGCCGGGACCTTCAGGCATGCAGCAATGTTCTTTTTAGTAAGTAATGGCTTCCTTTGTGGTGTCCTGCCATAGACACCCTGCTAGTTCAATGTTTTACATACTGTAAACTCATGAACGGAAATGTTAGCCAGTTCCTATAATGTCCTCAAATATTTGACTGTCACTCGTGGTTGTTTCTTTACCTCATTAATGAGTGTTTGTTGTGCTCTTGGAGTCATTTTGACTGGCCGCCCACTTCTTGGTAGAGTAACCACAGCCGTAAAGTGTCTCCATTTGTAGATTGTTTGCCTAACTGTAGACTGGTGAGTTTCGAAAGTCTTTGACATCACTTTGTAACTCTTTCCAGCTTTATGTAAATGAACAATTCTTGGTCGTAGATCATCTGAAAACTTCTTCTGGCGAGGCATGGCTGACATAAGCAAATTGTTCTTGTGTGGAGCAAACTCAAAAAGTTAGAGGAGGTTTTTGTCAGTCAAAGTAGCTCTAATCCCCACCGCCAGATTTTTTTGTTGTGTTGTGTGACTTGGATGAAGATCAGATAACGTGTTATGACAAATCAATGCAGAAAACCACTGAATTCTAAGCTTTGATATGTTAATGATGCCGATCCTACACTCACTACACCAAAATGTAAACAAAATAAACCGCTGGCCTTGTCCTTTAATTTATAAAGATGTTAAACGGATTTTTACACGACAAATAAAATTGATAAAGAAGTTAAAAAATTAAGACAAGTTGTTTCAAAGCTTTGGGACTGTGACTTTTATACTGTATCTACAGTCACTGGTCTGTCTTGGAGCCAAGCAATCTTCCAACCTGCTGCTGTGTGTGGATGTGGGAAGAGCTATGCGTCATCAGCAGTGAAAGACTGGGGCAGTGTTGGACAGATAAGAACAGTGAGTTTCCCAGCTGTGATAAATTCTCTAGTCAGACAGTACTGCTATTTCCCCTCTTTCATACACAGGCTGTTTTATTGAATTTAGCCACTGATAAATAAATGGACTGCCACAGACCCGTTTAAGCCGCCCTGAGGAGAATACTTGGCAGGAGTTTGCACAGTTGGCCTTCTATTTCGTTTTTTTTCTCTCTTGTGATAGTGATTTTGTTAGAGATCAGAGAAAGACAGAGATATATTGAGAAAGGCAGACAGACAGAGAAGTGCAGATCGAATCCTGGATGCATTTGAAAACAATCTCACAAAGCATTACATTTTTCAGAAACAGAAAACCCTATGTGGGCTACTGTATATGGATATACACTTGTAAGAAAAGTGCTCTATATTGAAATTATGATTATTATTGTTATTATTATTATTATTATACAAAAATCAGGAAACAGAGACATTTTATTCAGAGGTTTACAAGTAAGTAAATGGATTGATGGATAGAAATCTGAATCAGAATTTTTACTTATTGCAAAAGGGTCCAGCATGCTTCATTTACAACAGTTTGTTGGATGGTTAAACAGATTTAAAACCCCCTCCACACACACTCACACGATCTATAACATCATCACCATACAGTGAAGTGTTCAGGTCAGTCAGTTTAGGACTTTCTACAGCAAAAAAAAACAACAAAAAACTTAACAAAAAAAAGGGTTACTTATAAGATTAACAGAATGACAACGGCTCTTTTACATTTATCTATCTGCCAAACTATCAACCCCACCTGGTGTTTTTACTGCTGTGATGAACAGGAGCCATAATCAACAGATGTCAGAACAAACATTACTTCACAGTTTGCAGCGTATGAGGCTGCGTAGCAACGGACCGGTGAAATTGCCCATACTGACCCCTGTCCACCACATTAAAAGTGCCAGGTGATGTTAATGTTGTGGCTGCTCTGACAGTGTGACAGGAAGCATGTACAGTGAATGACACATCATAGAGAGTGCTTCAATATTTAACTATTTTATCCTACTCTAGCAATGAAGGCTGCTAACACTGTTCGGTCAGGCTGTCTGTTGGTCCATCTGCGTGTGCAAAAGATACAAGATACAGTCGTGTACCATGAAAGCTAATTACTAAATTCACTTGCCACTTTTGTACACCAATAGATGATCTGTGTGGATCTCTGGGGTAAGTTGTAGCAGTTGGCAAATAAAGAGGCCACACTATGGGATATGCTTCAAAAACAGGTTTTATTGAAAAAAAACAACAACACAAGATTCAGTTCTACTCTGGTCTCCAGTGGCTAATACGTAATTTAACGTGTAATGTTGTGGCTGATGTGTAAGTGTCTGATACACCAGTGAAAGTCCAAGTGTTAGTCAGGTCTGATCAAAGTAAAGATCCATTAGGTTAGTATGCAAATATATGTATATTAGGGTCATTGATTGGGGAAGCAGACAATTTTTAAGGTCTGGAGACACTGATGAGGAGGGAAGGGTTGGCATGACCTGTCTGGGTCTAACTCAATACAGTGTCACATTACAGCACAGCTCAATCACTTACAATCCTGAGTGGACCAGGTAATAATGTCGCCTTTTATTGGCCCAGAGAGCATCACAAGATGAATGTGACCTCTACAAACCTATGCAGTGTTATTGCTTCACCTCAACTCCTTATTTTAAGGATCTGAAAAAGTTTTCCATTTGGGCATCTGTTATTGTTTGAGGACTTTAAGGAAGGAAGAAAGCAATATTCAGGACACGAATACTGTTCTCAAGAATCCACATTTTGTCATCTGACAGAAGAAGCAGTAGATTGTCACAACAGTACTTTTCACAGTCACAGTGATGCTTTTTTTTCGCTGCAATTTTCAAGGTGCACTGTGCAATTTTAGAATGAAACAAATAGTCACCAAATGAGCCAAGCTCCTTATAATCTTGATAATTTTCAAGATTTGTTTATGACATTTTAACAGAAAGTCTTGTGGAGGGTGAGAAGCTATGGAAGTATGGTGGAGAGACTTTTACCAATCAAAAACTAACAAAATGCTATTGTTGCATTACAACAAATAGGATCTAATGTTTTACCCATACTAAATAATTGAAGTGAGGATACCTACTGCATCAGTTTTTTTGTCCCCTGAGAGCAGTTGTCCACACGTCAAACTGTTGTCAAAGTGTTCTTGGGTGCAACACTGAACCCCAAGTTGCTCCTAGTAGATCAGGATAAAGTCTTGCACGTGCTGGTCTATCACCTGCCACCATCAGTGTATGAGTGTGTGTGCAAAAGTGATGTAATTAAGTGCTGTATGTAAGTGCACTTCATTTTTAATCTTTCTGTCAAACTTCAAGTCTGTCAATTATTTTAACTACGCTTTTTATACTGATGGAGAAATCTGCACATTAGACCCATTAATGGACAACTGCCCTACTAACTGGATTTTAACTGGTTTCTCTTTTTTATCATTTAAAGGTGGATTTACTATTTGGATGCCAGTGCAGTCAGACCGATGTGTGTGCCCAAACATCATCTGACAGCTGGAGTTAAACATAAAACCAGGACAAGAAGACAGCTCACACAATTACTGTTAGCATTAAAAACATCAACCTGATTGCTTTCTGCACAAGTTAAGAGTTCTTGTGTGCTCATTAACATATGCAGTATGAAAAAATCCTGTCACTGGATATGTGCCACATTAATGCAAAAACATATTTAGAGATGCCCACAGTGTAAACAAGCAGAGCTTCACTTCTGACAAACTGACAGGAGACAGGGTTTCATCAGTGTTATTGATTCGCCACACAAAATCGTGAAAACAGAATCTGCTTGTTTATTTTTAAACGTACCAATAAGCAATCTGGCCCTTTCTCAGTACATCTAACTTTAAATATATGTCAAAAACACAGAGCCTTAGCAATATTCATTAAGGAATCATGAACATAATCATGACTCTGTGAACTGTCTTATCTTAAAACTAACATTTATTTCTGAACCTTCACGGGAAAACTATCCACCTTCATAAAATCTAGAGCTAACAGCTAATTCTGTGTTCTGATGTAACAAGCACATTTCCTTCAAGAAACGATGAACATTTTCCACTCATTAGATTTGTGATGGATGGATTTAGGCGTAGAAACAACCTCTTGTTGATCTCCTCAGATTTTTATCTACTCAAAAGAGAACTCACATTGAATTTATACTAATCTGTCATTTGTCACTTTTTTTCATTCATGTATATATAATTTATACATAACATATATAATTTTGGTCTATACCTGTATATATGTACAGTATAATGTATAAATATATATATACTGTTAGCATGGCAACTAATCAAGATCCCTTATCTGGGACAGTAACCAGGATTCACTAATGAGTTACAAATCTCTATAGACAATGAATCTTATAGGAGCCATAAAGTAAACTGGATCAGAATCTATTGAGAGTGGGGGAATGTGTGTGTATGTGTGTGTGTGTGTGTGCGTATAGCTATACCATGTGCGGTAACAGGCCCTGACAGCTCCCACACCCCTCAGTGCAGTGTGTGTCTATGGGCTCATTCAGAGTGACAGTGTAGATTAGGGGTGTAATCCTTGCAGAGCTACAGGGGATCTATCAGTACCCATGGGCTCCAGACACACACACATCCAGACACTGCGCAGAAATTAATTGAAATGTTAATGGAGGAATAGTCTCCATTCTTAATTGCTTGGTGCTGGATTAAGACAAGATCGTTTATGAAGAGAAATTAAATCAGGATCCGGGGTGATCTTGGTTGTAAAAAGGTTCCAGGCGTGTGCAGGAAGGTCATAAACGAGCACAGGTTATTACAATGAGCCAGCCCCTACTGACTCCCTGTGTTTTTGTTAGCAGGTCATGTTAGCAAACTGAATGCGATAATTAGTTAACAATATGTACTCAAAGAAAGTTCACTGTATTTGTCTTTTTTTTTCCCAAAATGAAATATCTGAGGTGGCAGAAAAATAAAAGCAGTGTTTTGAGTTTTCCCGGATGTGTCGAGGAAAAACACTTAGAGGGAGGCTTTGATCTTAGTTTTAATTAGCTCCTATTCCCCTCTAGTATTCCTCTTTTCTGTATTTGCAAGAAAGCGTACGAACAATGCTCACAACGAAGCCTCTTCTGCCGATATCAGCATTTTACTTAACTTTCCCTCTTAACTTGTTTTTTTTCCCTCTTTACTTCTCAAAGTGTACCCTTTTTCCCTCCAAACGTTGCCACGTATAGGAAGAGAGAAGAAGGGCTCATAGCAGCATCTGCGCTGCCTCCCCCAACGTCCATCTCATCTCACTCACTCACTCCCTCACTCTCTTCAGTGTGTTTCCATGCATTCAACATACCAAGCACATGATAAATTCATCATGTGGATGTTTTTGAATCAATATTAATTTCGGGCCTTTCATGATGGCAAATCAATAGCAGCATCTCTAAGAGGGTCCTTTGCATGTTGAGCACCTTGTCTCTGCCAGTGAATGGAGACGTGATGAGAGGTGAGGGAGCATCCGTGGTGGTGCCAGCGGGAAGGCCCAAACTCACTCATTATCTCCCCTCAATTAGACCCTCTCGCTTCGCCACCCTGGGCCTCTACCATGCATATATGTGGGCGCATGTGTGTTTCTGCGTGCCTTCGCCCTGCTGAGTCTATCATGCAGACGACTGAAGAGAGATTTCAGTGAAAAGCTCTCTCACTGATCACTGACGTAATTGGACAGACCATCTCTCTCTCTCTCTCTTTCTGTCTCTCTCACTGTGTGTGTATGAGTATGTGTGTTTGTTTATTCAATGACATGTGTTATACCGTCCTTTAAAGGGTTCCTTCAAATTATTTGAGCTTATTTTTCTCTGTCTGACTTATTTGTAACATAATGCTCTCACTTTGGGGCGATCCCAATAAAATTGTGTAAAGTGTAAAATATATAAATTAGAATGATGCCAAATTAAATGATCCAAGCGTTGTGACAGACACACACAAACTAGTTAGCTCTGTCTGACTTTTCCACATCTTGAACTTTCTCTGCAATTTCGGTCATTTTGTGCTCTCTCCTTTCCCCTGCAGCTGTCCCAGAGACCTGCAGGCTACCAGCTTCACCTGAGATAATGTTATTTCAAAAGTTCCCTTTCCCGTACTTACAGTTGCCTGGTCATGAAAACACATTTCTGATTACATTTATGTTGTTCTTAATGCTTTTGTTGTTGTTGGAGATGGTTACACAAAGCCCACGAACCTCCATCCCTGCCATTTGAAGGCACCTAACTATTCTACTATCTGTAAGCACTACATTAATCCAAACCTTTAAATGTTCAGTGGTCGTGATATAAATCTTTCTAATGCTTAATATAATTCTAACTAAATGTCATCATTGCCATTTTTTGGGGTTGTTGCACAGTTTCTGTCACTGATAGGCTTGGAGGTAGACTATAGTGTTGAAAGACATCCAAAGTCACACATTCTCTCTACCTGTGCAGACTGTGCATGTGTGATTTGAGGCTGTAATATATCCCAGCAGCCCTGTGGTTCAATTGTTAGGCTGAGTGAGAGTGAGTTTGTGTCACAGCAGATGGACTCCAATCCAACATTTATGAAGCCTGTGTGTCTTTCTGTAAGTATCTGGCCTCTTGTAGTCCAGAAACACAGGTTATATCACAGGAAGAGGATGGATCTCGACAGTACAACATTCGCATAGGCAAACAAATGGACCTGCACAGACACTCTAGACATGCTAAATACACTAAGCTGGGCTCTAATGAACCATGAAAGTTTAGTCTCTCAGTCAGAGTGTGTAGATTGACTGTGTGTATACAGAAAGACAACTAAATGGGGGGAGGTCAAGTTGTGGGATAGATAGTTTTATAGTTTTACAAAAAGCAATGAGAGAGCATTGTGAGACAGAGAGGTGATGAGGGAGAGAGAAGGCAAAAGATAAAAAGTAAGAAGTAGCAGTGTGTGATGAGCAAAGTGAGGAGGAGCTGCAGAAGTTTTGTTTCTCCATCAGTATCCAAGTCTCTGGTCCCTCGGTACGCCTTCCTACCCCCCAGAGGGTCTGTTGTTTAGGGTTGCAGAACCACCTAGGCCTTGATGAATTTCTCCCCGTCAACAAATTAAGAGTAGCTATTGTTGCTGTGACAACAAGGCATCCTGGTCGCCGTGGGGAGCACCATGGAGACCAGTGACAGAACTCCAGAATTCTCCTAATCATCCCCAGCTGTCAGGAAGCACCTGGCCTGACACCTCTGCTTAAAACCTGTCTCCCAGGCATAAGATAATTACAAGTGCCAGCAGAGAAAGAGAGAGAAGGCAGGGGAGAAGGAGAGCTAGTGGGAGAGGAGAGAAAGAGAGAATTCTTTCTTATAAGTGGCTGTGTGAGGAACGGAGTGCAGGAGCTTTTTTGGACAACTTGCCATTGAAGTAGAGGAAGTGTTCAAAGGCAGAAGTGGAGTGGAGAGTGGGGAGGTGTCTGGGGTGTCTCCCCTATTCTATACAGAGAAGGCCTGGGAGGGGGTCCCTAGATAGCGCTGTGGGGGACAGGTGAGGGACGGAGCTGTCACTAGGCCCACATTCACACACATTGAAAAGACAGAGACTGTTTGACTGGTCTGGCACAAATGCTCCACGGATTGCACCACATTTTGGGGATAACAGTTTGTGGAGTATCTTTTTTTTTTTTTTTCATTATTTCAGAAAAAGTTACACTAAAGTTATGAAGCTCTGGTCTGCCATGTGTATAGTTTCAAGGCTAAATAGACTAATGGCTTGGAGAAAGTGTGCACAGAGCTTGCAAAACAAAAACCTTGATGCTGACATGCCAAACTGCCTCTCTGTTTCTGACAAAAAGAAAAACACACAGGGCTCATGTCACAGCAGCCCTCTCTATAACCAGGCTGATTGCTATGTGCAAGAATACTTGCCAAATCAAATGCACTGAGCCACTAAGGAGGACTAACACACATATCGCCCACGTACACACACTCTCATGCGCACGCTTATGTTTCATTTCAACCTCTCATTTCTCTAGCAGCGGGGCCTTCCTTCAGAATAACACTCCTGTCATCCCAGCCACAGGGGGCTAAATTATTCAAATACTCTAATTCTTCCCGTCTTCCTCCCACCCGCCCTCTCCTTCTTTCCAGCACTCTGCCACTCATAATTTGTCTTTTCATTGTAGCCAATTTAGAGGCAATCCCTCCCATTAATGATGCCAACTGTTCTAAATGGTGTCGGAGCTGAGAGAACGAAGGAGGAGTGAGGAGGAGGGGGAGATGTCAGGGAGAAGGAAGCGCTGCACGTGTGGCAAAGACAATGCTTGAGATTTTACAAGCTGCTGTGCAGATATAAATGGATGATATAGTGACTTGCGCCCATCTCTCTCTCCTGCCGTCCCACACACTTTGATTGTTAAACAGGCTTTGTTTTATTAACTGTTTAAATGTACATATGTGGCTTTATTTGCCTGTCACTAGTAAGCATATTTTGGGAGATTATGAAATATATCTGCATCTGTTTCCTGTGCAGGGTCTACTCGGATGCATAAAACTCTGGAATTTATTTTCACTACGAATCAATTACATCATATACTTTTATGGTTGTGCCTTTGTATTGGCAAGTGGCGAGCTATCTAAAAAACACTTTGTTTTTGTATTGACTGAACAAAAAGTACAATAAAAGTGAACACATCAGCGAGGACAGTGATGATACAGCAAAATGGCACTTAGACTATTGTTATTGTCTTTTTATGTGTTCTCCTGAGAGTAGCAATATCTATAGATATACATATATATGTACAGTACATATGGAAAATCACATTTGAATCATGAATATTTGATGTTGAGAAATCATTTACTCACATGCATCAAACCGTGTCGTGAACAGGAAAAACAATGTCAATATTTCACAGACACAAACTCCGTCCTGTGTTCAAGCTGAATCTGCATGTTTATAATCTAGAACAGAGTTGTGTTGGGGTATGAAGTCCTTCGACTTTGCAGAACAACAGACACATTTATTTCTTTCTGGAAGGTTTAACCTCTAACCTCGACTTAATAAATCAACATTGTTGTAAATAAATAACAACGTCGGATCTGTGTGGTCTCGAATGAATTTTTCCAGACAAACATATTTTCTTATGATGATTTTTCCCGTACATATATCATCTTCAATTTGTCACACATGGAACAGCTGCTTTTTACAGCTGTTACTGCTTTCATTCATTTTAAAATGTTACTGAGAAACATAGAACAAATTAAAATAACATATAATAACATATAATTAAAATAAGTTAGTTATTTTCAGACTTCATCAGAAGTGATCACAATCACAGGTAAATAAGGGGATGATGTAGACACAGAAAGACAGATAGGGAACAATAGGGAGCACAATAAATATTGATTGGTATGAGAAAGAAGGGCAAGAGACAGAGGGAGTGAGTGAGAGAGGCTCTGTTAAGCTGTGTGATGGAACTGTGCTGCTATCTTAAATGAGGAATCCCATATGAAGGTCTGGATTAACCAAATTTAATCCCTCATCAAACAGACAATAACACTGCAGCTTAATCCCCCCAATTCTCAGATTAGCAGCGCTCCTGCTCTCGTCTTGGCAGTGCAGTAGGGGCTGGTGCTGGCCCGTTGAGCTCTCCTCCACAATGACCTCTGGATGAGAACGGCCTTACAAACTGCAAGTCTGAGGTTCATCACAGCCAGCTGCTGGTCAACAAAGTTTTACTGAGACATTTACACAACATGGGAGGAAGGAAGAGAGGACATTTGTTGTTTTTTTTTTGTTTTGTTTTTTTATTGTAATAATGCATATCACATTACTAAAATAGGGGGCAAGTGTTCTTAAAATATGTTCAGTAAAACAAAGATAATATTTGACTGGAAGGGAAATAAATGAAGGAGGCTGAAACGAGGTGTTTCAGTACACTTGACTTTGAAGACCTTGATTGTGCTACAAAACCTGTAATTAGTGGTTGAGATAGGAGAATGTAATTACCTCTAAGAGTGAGTACCCTAGAGTGAACAAATATGTTCATCAAGCAAATAAAGGATTACTGTGTATATACTCACTTCACTCCTTAACCCATCTGATTCATCTGGGAAATGCAAAGTACAACATGAGGCGAGAGGGTGAGGGAGCCTGAGAAACAGAGAAAACAAGAACGGCGCGAACGGAGTCGGGGCCAAAACTGCTGACACTTGCTCTTCTGTGCCGGCTGGATGAGTCGTTTCCTTAGATAAACCGTAAATAGGCAAAAGCTCAACGGGAATACATGAGAAATATTTATTTATGTTTTTCCTCACTTTTACTTTGAAATTTGTGAAACATAATTCCAGAACAATTTTATCCCAATTTCTCCGAACTTTCAAACCATTTCAGAACAGTTCACCACTTCTAAAACTTCATGAGGGAATCTGTCCGCTCCGGCAGGACTTGCATCAAGGTCTTGTTAACAAGTTTGTTGTTGCTGATCGGTGTAATGCGCCACAGGTTTGGGCATGTAGCTGAAATTTTGATTTAAACCTCGGCTGACTATCTCCAGCAATGTCTGTTGCTTGTGCAAATGCTGAGCTTTAGTTTCTCTCTTAATTAAGCTAATTGTGATTGAAGACTGGCCTGTTTTAGTATATCCTTAAGGCAGGAAAGTTGTGCTTTTGCAGCGCTAGGCTGATCGTCAGGTTGGTGAAGGTACTCAAACCTGAGACCCTCCAGGCACCGGGAGACAGCATGTGATGTCTGCTGACCTGCAGAGACTCTGTATGTTTAGGTAAAGATGTTCAGGGACGCATTGAGACATCTCTGTTGACAAACAAACCAGTGTACCTGAGTGTTAGATGTGAAGATGGGACATGACAGATTGCCTGAAAGCAGTTTTAGAGACTACAAGGCTTACATGTAAAAACACGGACATAAAGGATGCTGGACGAACTGCAAACAGGGCCAAACATTAAGCAAGCAAGGTCAGCCTCTCTTTTCCATCACTTCCAGTCTCAGTACCTGTACCGTACATACAGTATATGTGAATCCAGTCTTGTACAAAGGTGATTTTCCCTGAATTAATAAAACAGTGCATCCTACAGTTTTAATTGAATTACTATTGCCATGTACAGTAATTAATCATGTTACTGTGTTTTTTTATAAGATGATTTCTTTTGTGTGTTACACCTACAGAAGCAGGAATGCCCCTGAACAAAACTCAGGCCCTGTTCATGTTTTATTTAAGGAATTACAATTTTTCCTATAGAGAACTGCAAAACTTCAATGTAAAGTGCTTATGTGCATGTCTGGCTGCCCTAGTTTTCACAATCTATTTCAAGCCCATTCTAATTATGTTTAATACTTGTGTGCTATATATTCACCAATACGTTTACCATTTTCTATCAGCAGTGTTTGTTTTATTGGGTTATTAATAGGAGGCGTACCAGTAGCAGTAATAACTGTAGTAATACTCTGTGGTTCCATAAAATGTCTTTTTGAATGTGTATGTCTGCAATGCATGAGCTTAAGGCCTGAGCGTTAGTGTGTGTGTGTGTGTGTGTGTGTGTGTGTGTGTGTGTGTGTGTGTGTGTGTGTGTGTGTGTGTGTGTGTGTGTGTGTGTGTGTGTGTGTGTGTATACCTGAATTACTTCTGTGAGGACATAAATCTGTTTACACACTTAAATTTTGGAGATAAACAGCAAGTCCCTTTAAACTAAATATTTAAATTTAAGGGAGAATGAAGGGTTTAATTTAGGGTTAGATTAGGGTTAGGCAAGTGTAAGTAAGTAGGGTTTTATCTAAGTCTTCTGGAAATTAATGGAAGTCAATGTCCTCTAAAGTGACTGAAACGGCACCATATCTACGTGTGTGCATTCTTTGGAGCAGGACCAGCACAGTAGTTATGGTGTTCAGGCTGGCTAATGTTGTACTGCTGCCAAAAACAGTAAAGCAGCCCCCACTGATATCAGTTATTAATATTTAACTGTCCACTATTAAAGTTTAAGGTGGTTGAGATGGAGCTGGAGGGAAAAGAGGCTACTTCATGATCACTGGCCGTAGAGCACTGTAAACACGTTCACTAAAGCCCCTGACAGTGTTACAGTGTGGATTTAGGGAGCACGAGGCTACAGTTGTTCTGTGTATAGACATACCGTATGTGAACATTGATAAATACATTCAACGCTAGAAGAATATATATTTCTGCTTTATCCATGGCAGATTCTGAACATGACAAAAAACACATTAAGCCTTACTGGAAACCAGTGATCAACATTACTAATATGCATGTATCATAGTGCAAGGAAATAAAAGTAGTGTGCAAAGGCCACACTGTGGGGCTTTGCTGATTGTCACATTTACTGTCCTTAGTCATAGGAGCGCAGTGAAGGTGTTATTTCATTTGTCATAAAATTCCCATACATTTACTTTTATTTGTCGCAGTAAACCTGCACTAGAAAACAAATAAAAGCACCATATGGTTTATTGTGTTTTATATTTAATAAATGCATGCCTTAATATGGGATCATACATGAGAATACAAAAAGACAAACGTGTGTGTGCGCATGTTTTTGCGAATCGTGCTCAACAGAAATCTTTAAAAACTACAGCCTTGTTTTTCAGTAAATTTTAAATTATATTTCTCTTTTTTGCTTTTATAAATTCAGTTCTGGGAATCAAGTTAGTAGCAGCTCTACTGTGTTATACAGTGGTGAGAAAACACAGCCTTGTCTAACCTGTTAACCCCCTCACTATCCCTCTAAAAAGCCTGGAGTGTGACCTCTGATTTGAGGTAAACAAGTCAAGTCAAGGTTAAAACAGGAAGAAAAGCTGTGCAAGATTCAGAGATGTTCCAACTCGCTCATGAAGAGGTTCTATAAAAGAATAGGCTGGCTGGCTAAAAGTGAGCATGAAAAATACCCCACCTCCACGCTGACCCATATCATCCATTATGTGTGGTGATTATGAGAATAGAACTGCCTTATGGGTAGCCACAGTTCCAGGAAACAATAGCTCAATGTCAGGCTCTGTTTTAACCATCGAATGACCAGTTTTATTACAGTCTGATTGTTGAAGCCTCACTAAAGTCTCACCAGCCATCATTACTTTGGTTGCTTCACTGGAGCTCTTGGATCAGTCAATGACCTGCTTCAATTTATATTCAGATAAATGAGCCAACAATTGCGCCACACACAGGCGTTTTGAAAGAGGTCACAACCACAAAGAGAGCGCAGCTGACAAGGTTTGTAATAGATATGGCCTGTGCGTGATACTGGATCAGACACTCACTCATTCTTCTCTCACACAAATAAAAAAAACAAAACAAAACAACTTGAAATAAAATTTGTTTTTATTTCCTAAACCGTTTTGTGTCAGTGCTTCTCATACATAATGCATTCATGCAAATGGCATTGTTCTGCCTTCAGAAATAACAAGAGAACCAAAATCTTTGCCAAAATTAGTCTTTTAATGAAATTTCCATGAATGCAAATACAGGCTAGGTCTGAGTAATTCTGCCCAGGAATTAAACTAAGTTGGCCTGGTTAATCTTAATAGCTGATCTCAGCTCAGTGGGGCCGGTATTAAGTCTGTCGGTCGCAGCACAGCGCTCAGTGCAATCACAGCTTTGCCTTCTCTAGCGTAGCTTACTCAAGTGACCAGCACAGAATTAACACGTGCATGGGCGTGCACTCGCACTCGCACACACACACACACATTAACACCTGCGCTTACACAAGCCCACACACACACACACACGCCTCAGCGCATTACAATATGATGTTGCTCCATTGATATTATGCATGTAATTATACAGGGTTGATTTGTCTATGTTCCACCTTAATGTCTAAATATAGAAAATAGTTGAGCATGCAACATTCAATGTAAGGCACATAACAAATGTTTAGAAAGTGGCCATGAGGATGTCAGTTCAGTTATGGTAGAACCATTATTTGGTGTCTTTATGCTTATATTGTAATTTTTTAATAAATAATTATTAGCATTTGTGTTGCATAATGTATAAAGTGTGTGCATGTGCAAACTATTTTCTCCATTACCCGACATGTAACCCAAAAGAAGGTTCTCTACAATTTGACAGCAGTACACTATCAAGCCCTATGGATCAGAACAATATATATAAATATGTAGAAGAGAATAATGCTTCACTAATTAATGCCTCGTTATATTAAGATTGCATCTTGTGGTCCATAAAAGCACACGTGCACATGTCCTAAGTGTTACGTTCATCTCCAGCAAAGAATCTTTGGGTTTTTCTCTCTTTGTCTGTTGTTCACATGCATCATCCTTCACAGTGTATTCACAGAGTCAGTGTGTCTCTCCCTCTGGTCAAATGGAGAGGATCTGTGTGCTGAACTGGAGTGTCACAATTGTTCCCCTCACAGGACCATTGTGTGTTTGGTATATAGCTGCCAGTGTTGAAGTGAAACCACTGGTCCCTTCACTCTATTCCAGCACAAAGTGACTCGCAGTAACTGCCAGTGATAACTAGTAATTACATCCATTTAAAATGTGCATTATTTTACCCATGCATTGAATAAACTAGTGAGGCAGAAAATTGTCCAGTTTTATCCTCTCCCTTATAAACACACATTTCCAAAAGGAAGCACTTATTTTCAACCGGTTTTATCCTTGAGTGAGGCTAAACATTCTCTAGGAGTTTCCATGTTAATTGTCACAGTGACAGACGGATGGAGGGAGCCAGACAGACAGCAGTATAGACGCACCCTCAGTAACAGTCAAAGTACCTCAGGCCAAAATTAATCTCTCCAGTTCACTGCAGTGACTCTTACCCTGAGTCATTGAACTTTGATAGAGGATTCATCTTTTGAACATAGACTAAGGCATTCCAACAAAAAAAAAATATTATTTTCACCATTCCACAAAGAGGACATGATTTCCTGGGTGGAAATACATTTGAATGGACATGTGCTGTCTATTCACCGAGGGAACTTTCTCTTAATACCAGTCTGGCTCTGACACTGGATGTGTGGATTCATTGTGGGCACGTGGCACAAAGAGTGATAGGAGTCTTTAGAAAAGAGCCTAGCTCTCTCCAGATTAGACTCCATTAGCATTTAAGGTACTGTCATAAATTCCTCCCAAAGTGGAGGGGAGAGGCAGGACAAATGAAGTAGGATTAATGGGGGCCCAAGCCTGACCGATAGTGGGGATTGGGAGGCAGGGTCACCTTGGGATAGAGGGGCAGGGTGGCAAATGTGCAATTGGAAGACTAGTAGAGGTAAAGGTAAGACGGACAGACATATGAAATGTTCTGTACAGTTGAATGTAGATAAAAGAACAAGCATGAAAAGGTAAAAGGTGAGAGAAGAGATATGAGCTTAGTGTGTACAGGAACAGGAACACAGCGGGTTAGGTCTGTGACCTTCCCTGCAGCTGACCTCCAGACAGGTAATGAGGTCAATGTAAGGAGACAGATAGCTACTGTGTGTGTGGAGGGATGCAGGTGGGGGTGCACTTGTGTAAATGTACACCTGGTCAATATGTTCTTGTTTAATATGTTCTATACTGTTCCCAGCCCTGCCTCCTAGCCCTGTGTGTTCTAATTTCAAAATATAGTCCATGTGTGTAGGTCTGTAGCCTGATTTCATATCCACATTTGAAATAGCTCAATGACAAGAATAACATAATAAAAACCTTTTAAAATAAATAAAGAAACAATTATCAGACATAAAAAGGAATATATTTCTTTTACTTCATAGTCATACATATTCAGTATTTTCCTTTTTGATGTTGCTGGTCATTTCATAAACTGTCTTCTTGACCTGCTACCTTGCACTTTGGAGACATTTCCCAAATGTAGCTCCTTGGTTTCTGTTTCGTGTCAGCTGGCGGACGGTGCCAGGCTTCGATAGGCCTGTCAAATCATGGAGTAAAAACACCTGTGAAAATTCAGGTAAAACTTTTTTCCTTTCTTACACAGGATAAGAACTTGATGAAGCTCATTGTAACCAGGGGTGTATGATGTGATGTGTTGCCATGTTCTTTCTGTTCAGAGCACATTATCTGTGCATATTTGAGATGGGATACTGAGCTCTGGTTCAGATACACATACTGTTTACACATACAACAAAGCATTTGCAGTTTATGGAGTCTTGTAACTGATCTGATGTTCATGTTCACCGCTGAGGGAAATATCTAGCTTTAAATGTTCTACTATTTCCCCAGTTATCCTCTAACTTTCTCTGAAATTTGGAGTTGAACAAACAACATACAGTGCGTCTGTTGTGATGTGGAAAACCAGTAGAAAACGTTTTTGATGCATCTGCTTTATTGAAACCCTAATATAGAGATGTTTCAATACAAGGAGATTTATCCAAAGTTAAAATTAAATAATTTAGCAGGCCATGTTGTGCTGGACAATATTGTTCTGACAAGCTACTTAATTTATACCGACCACTTTTTAACACTAAAGAGGAGCAGAAAAAGAAGGATTTATGCTGTAACAAACCCCGCACAATGGTTCAGTTCAGACTAGATGCTGAATCATTGACTTGCAGCAGGTCTGTAACAAAGTTTCCCCCCGTCTTGTGATATGCAGTTTGAATTGACTTTCAGCCAGTAAAGGGGGTGAGGGTGAATGTCTGCCTTTATGCAGCTTAACTCCCAACCCTTACAGTAGCAGGGACAAGGTGACTTACAGGTAATCTATAAGAATAAGGAGCCAGGCAGGCGCCCTGGGCTTTTATTAGATCTCCAATACTCCCCAGCCCCAACCCCAGTCCCAGCCTCAGCCCCAGATTGGCACTTGCTGGCTCCACCTAGAGAAGGGCTATGTTGCAAATTACTCCAGACAGCCACTATGACATCCACCTAAAAAACCGCCTTTACTTTAACAGGGGGCCAGGGCAGCAAACGATGGAAGATGTCAGTGTCTCCTTGCATTCACTAGTGGAGAAATTGAGAGAGAGAGAGAGAGAGAGAGAGAGAGAGACAAAAAGTAGCGAGATCTATCTGTCAGAGCTTAAGGAGTTTTCTAACAGTACACTGACCTTGAGTGCTTGCCATTGATTTCCAGCAACGCATCCCAAACAGCATTGCGAGCCCCACCAAGTACTGCGGGACCCTGATTGGGAACAGATTTCCCAAATTCCGATAGCGTGCCACATGCCCAGGATGATGGATAGTCCTCCTGTATCCCATCAATCCTCACCTGCTGCTGAGGAGGTGACACCTGGGCCAGATTTATCATCATATACGACATCAAGCAGAGCGGCCAATCAGAAAGACGAATACTAAACTGAGGCCCCTCCCCTGTGGAGGGCTCCATTATGTTTGGAAACAGATTTATTTCTGTGATGTGACAAGAGGAGGGGAGATGAGGAAAGAGAGAAAGAAGAGAGAGGGAAAGGGCAGAGGGAGACGACTCCCTGAGATCAACAGAGGGTTAAACTGATGGATGATTTAAAGGGGTGCTACAGTGATCAGGGGTTACTCTTCCATAAAGTTTGGGGAATCACAACTGATGAAGATTGTTTAAGATTTTAAAAAAAAAGGTCACAATCAAAGCAGCAGAAGACACATCACTTGACTTTAGTTCATTTGCAAATAAGAGCATAGAGATCATGATACAGCTGAGTAGCATTCAAGATGAGCAAATTGAATTTCAAGTATAACACTGGTAGGGTGTCCCTTTAAATATTTGCGTACCATTATTTGGGAGTGTTTGTGTTTCATAACTGCAGAATAAAAGCAAATGTTTAAAAATTAATTTAAAAAGTGGAGAAAAGTCACATTTCTGCTATATATGGTGTTGTCAGTGTGCTCGTATGGTTGGCGATAAACCACATATCACAAGATGAATTCAACTATTTCCATCTTTCAGAAGTGATCATGGAAGCAGAAGAGATGATCACAGGACCATGAATGCGCTAATCTAATTAATATCGTCCTGTTCCTGCCACTGATTTTTACGACTAGTTAAAAACCTTCTGCTGCTTTTATGGCCATAAGAAGCCAAGTGTGGGCTATCTTCTACTTCACTCTGTTTTCTCTTTCCACCAGCAGTTGGCCTCCCTAAAAATTAAGAGTCTTGAGGGAGCGTAGGGTTCGACTGAATCAGAGACTAACTACCTTTGGATTATTGCAGCAAATGTCTGAAAAACAATCCAAAATGAGACCTGACAGCTGTGATAATGGCCTTGTATTGCCAGGAGTTTTCCTTTCTACATTTAACCTCCCATCTCCCTTCCCCCAAAAACCTCTTCCTTGCCTTCTTCTGCTCTGCAGATCCCCTCCTCCTTCACCATGCTTCCCTCTCTTTCACTTGGCAGAGCTACAGCAGTTTCTCCAAGGCTCACCAGCCACAGTGCTTTAGCCTTGTGTAATCCTGCCAACCCTATTTCATTAGCCACGCGGACTAAAGAGCTTAACGACACAGCCTCATCGCAGTAGAGGGAGAGAGAGTAAAAAAAAAAAAAACGTCACAACACAAATTCCTCAGAATACATGGTCGCTCAGCCAGTATTTATGCCTTCTCTCTCTCCTTGCTCTCTCTCTACGTGCCTTGCCATACCTCTCACTCTGCCTCTCCATCTCCATTTTTGCAAAGGAGCCCAGAATGGATTAGAGATGGCATCAATGGGATGAGACGTATTACCAATCGATTTGGAGGGAGTGTGGCATTGTTCTTCTGAGTGGAAAACTTTGGATGTGGCCAAATGTGCCAAAGCCAAATGCAGCTGATTTGAAGATGAAGTTGTGTGGAGGAGTGACTCACTCTGTCTCTATTGCTCTCCTCTGTCTCGTTTTATCCAAAACTGGTGCTCGCGTTTAATCACTAAAGTCATTGAGGACTGTTTTGTGGTTCGTCTGTATTGTCTAGGAGAAACAAGTCGGGTTTAAGAGGCTGTAAAGTAGCTTTGTACTGATCTTAGGAGAAAGGAGGATAAACAAGCAGATTGGGAGAAACCTGATCAGTGTTAATGGTGATGGTTTAGGCTTTTGTCTTTCACTGATGCCTTCTGTCTGACAGCGTGCAGTACCATTCTACCGATTAGACGGCACCACTGAAAAAGGACGACAGCAGCTATACAGTAACCATGTGCACAACTTCCATTCTCCTGTAGATTGATTATAAAAATCACACTTTCCTCCTGTGCCGACAGATCATACATAAACTTTATGACACAAAACACCTGTCAAGTCACAGTTTCTCTCCGAAGCCCGTGTTTGAACCAGAAATGGCTGATTATTCACACAGTGTTGGAAGAAGACTAGTGGGAGTGATTGAGGTTTGCGTGAGGTGCCCAAGGATGTAGGGGGGTCTGGCAGGGTCTGGGCAGGTTGTCAGCTAAGGGCAGAAGGTGTGGGGGACAGGGGCAGAGGCTGTTGCCATATTTCTTCATGAGGGCGACAGTGACAGAGGAGCACCAAAACGAATGGCCTGTCAAAAGAAATGAGAACGAATAGTTCCTGTGTTCCATGGAAGGAAGACCCTTCAAGCATCAAGAGGCAGGTTGTTTGGAAGCAGAAACTAGAACCAGGTCTGCAGCTTGCATGACTGCTAACCACTGTGAACCCGGATTCTCTGTAGAGGCCAACAGAATAATGTTGTTGAGAATCAGTAATACAGGAAGTTGTCGTGTGTAAGGTTGGCAGACTTTGACGCCTATGCTAGTGACCATCATGAAATAAGCATTTTTTTATTCTACATGAAGCTTCAGGACACAAATTGACGCAGCTTCTTTAATTTGTGCAGAAACTAATCTAATTGAAATGTGACCTGAAGAATTGTGACACTTTGCAGCTGTGCAGCTGGTTTGAGAGAGGTGTGGGGTGGATCTCAAGTTTAGTTTTGTTTTTAAACATTTTTATTTTATAACAGTGGGAAATTATGCCAGCGATGATCTGCTGACCACAGCGTTTTTGTTTCCATCCCTACTCCCGCTCTTTCCTGCTGCTTTTAATCACATCACACGATTTCATTTTGGGCATATGAAGACTGCTTGATTGACGTCTCTCTTACCACTGTAATTCTTATTGTTTCCTGAGGTTTGGTGATGTAATGTGATTTCTACCTTGCTTTGAGATGAACACCCCAGATGATGCTTGAATGAACAGGAACTGATTCTTTAGTCGAACAAAGTTCAGTGGAAACAAATACTAGATTGATGATTAGATTCCCGATAGTACAAGTTGCTGTTGTTGTGTCTGTGGTGGAAATGTCGTTGAATCACTCCTTTAACATACCTGCCAGTAAATACAAAGAAATTCAGTTTGCATTTACTGCACATCAGACGCTCAGTCCAAAAAACCTCCCCTTGAATTAGATGAGACTTCTGATTCCCTTTATTTCTTTCTTAATCCTGTGTCTGTGTTTTTACTGCAGCTTGTCCTCTCCCTTTTTCTTTAATTTCTCCCCCTTGTCTGCCTCTATCCACTTCTCTTTCTGTCTCATCATTAATGGCTGTCCCATGTTGAGGGGAGAGTAATCTGAACTACGTGTCCCAGGGGCCCATTCCTTTACTTCCTGCTGTAGGAATAAGCGGCCTATTGATTAGTTATCAGGCCGTAATTGGGCTGCGATCTCCCTCGCCCTCAGATATCCCCCAGATATATGACACTCCTGACAGCCTGAGAGGTGGGTGAGGAGGGTGGGGTGGGGGGTAGAGCAGTAGAAGGGGTTCCTCCTGCCTGCCTGCCTGCCTGCCAACACTTTACTCAACAAAATGTCTTCCTGACCACAAAGATGCCAACTGCGGCCCACGTCTCCCTTCTTGCAAAGGGATTTTCAACATCATGCCAGGGAGAGATTATTCAATCTTTCAAATTATACAGCCAGCGAGAGGTCCAGCAGGATTTTATGCTCTGTGTTAACTATGAGCATGCCATTTTCTCATAGGAATAAACTCTGAAATTGTAATCAGAGTTTTAAAATGAAAATGGTGCGGCTTACCGAGAAAGAAACTTCTATATAAGCTCAGAGTAAGTACACCATTCGCATATGGATAATTGCCTGTGAGGGATTTCAATACAAATTGAGGCTCAGGAAGCGGATAAGCAACAGGAAGGGTGTCTCTGCTCCTGTGTAAGCATCCAAATCTACTGTGAGTGCGCAAAGAACCATGACTAACTCTTACTAAGTCTGTTTGCGCGTTTTTAGGAAAAGCTTAAAGATACTTTCCTCTCTACTTCATCTCGTTCCTTCTTGCTGTCATAACCTTCTTTTTTCCCCCCCAAAATTATGTGTCACTCTCAGGATCTCTG
This sequence comes from Anabas testudineus, assembly GCF_900324465.2. Classification (NCBI taxonomy): domain Eukaryota; kingdom Metazoa; phylum Chordata; class Actinopteri; order Anabantiformes; family Anabantidae; genus Anabas; species Anabas testudineus. Next base: position 11,091,798 of record NC_046615.1, on the reverse strand, counting down.
CCTTTTAGTTAGTCTCCCTTCAAATGTCTCCACACGTCCCACTCCTCACCACAAGGTGTAAAATGTGAGCGTTTATGAGCTTGATCAGTGAGTGAGCAGAGAGGAGATGGAGAGGAGATGTCTCCCGCTGGGTTCGCCAGACAGACACAACATGTCAAACCCTCCATTTAGCAGCCAGATTAACACTTATCACAGCCCTTCTAGTGCTCCCTCGCTCCTCCTGTCTCTCCCTCAAAACCACATCTGATAAACATCTCATTTCCACACTCAATATTGCCATAATCAAAAGTCCACCCATTACGTGAAGCCTGTTCATCATCCCGCTTCACTCATCCCTCGGCCCAGTAATGATCAACCTCTTTTCCCTCCATTCTCCTCCCTCGCTGTCCTCCAGAGAAGTGAATATCCCAGTGGCTGTGCATTTGTCTCCTGGCATTAATCTGGTGGAGATGTAAAGGATTGTTGGATGAGGGTGCGGTGTCCTGTGGGCTGTATTGTCTCTGCAGCTTCCTCCCTGACTGAGTGCAGAATAATGCAGAGAGATGTGACTTTAGTTTGCCTGCTCTCAAATGCTTCCCTGCTTACTAAGACCAATAGGCAAATGATTCTTTAATTTCGGAGAAACAGATGAGGGGATCATCACATGGTGGTAAAAATTAATACTTTCATTTATTTGCAATAATCTTAAATCATGCTGCACACAGAGGGGCTTACATTGTCATCTTTCTTTTGGCTGAATCTTTTAGTATCTTTAAAGGGATGGACCGTGAGAGTATGTGTGGGAGGACTTCAAAACACTATTTGTAACACGGTACCACATAAACCACTGTACGGGGCTGCAGTAATTGTATATTATATTATTAGTTTGTTATAACAGGGTATTTATAGGGATTTCTTTTTTCATTTGTTTCCTTAACTAAATCCCTTACCTTAATATGTTTTCAATTAGAATTGCATACAGTATTTTTATATTCATAGCAGTTTTAACTGTTTTGCTTACTTTGCCTATTTTTTTCCAGGCTTGTTACTTATGAATCAGGAAAAACAGTTTGTACGTACTGTACACATAAACAATTCAAATGCAAATATTAAGTTAAGTATAAGTTTTTCAGCCATAAGTACTTTTCTTCTGTTTGTCAATCAATTAATCAATTAATCAAGACATTGTTTTTGACAATACTTACACTGACCCCATGTAATCCTCCTACTGTTATCAATATACAGCTCAAACAACCCTACTCCTAAATTAGCCAGAGAACATTTGAGTTATTAGATCACACAGAGGGTGTTTCAGTTATGGTGGTGGTTGTTAAATCTCTGAACTGAATAAGAGTTTATTGAAAGGCCTGCTGTATATGTATGTGTTTATTATATTATTATTCAGTTAATGCGATGATAAAGAGGAGGAGGTGAAGGAGAGAGAGCAAGAACAGTTCTTGCACCTCCTCTCTGCATGACAGCACGGCATCGACTGACTAATTGGGAAACTCCCTTATGTATATGAGTCACATTAGTAACAGCACAGAGTGGACTCTGCAGAGATTAATAACAGCATACAGTTGAGGAGAGCATATAGCACAGTACATATACTGGCTGCATCAATAACAACTCACAACCTCCAGCTGCAACATGAATCATCACGCCCATCTGTACGCTGAGAGCCACATATGCTCATATGAGAATCCTAAAAATAGAAAATCACAGTCGTTACCTCATCAGCATTAGAAACTAATAACTTTGGGGGGAAGCAAATTGCTTGTGTACCTTGGATTGCTTTTTGTTATTGTTGTGTTATTGTTCAGTGAGTGCTGCCTTCTTCTACCTGCTCCTCCACATGCTGGGTGATGCACGGTGGGGATAGCTAATGAGGCCAATAATGTAGCAGTGTGTGTCTAATGAGAGAAGATGAGCTCAGGTTCCGTACAACTCACACTTAATTTTTGTGTGTTTGTGTGTGTAAACATGATTACATTTATGAACCTGGAACCCACAATTAACGACTTCCTCTTACAGTACAGAAAATCTGTAACATCCACTTGAACACCTTGGTGTATTCACAAAGCCCTTAAAATTCATTAACTCACAAACTACACTGACATGAGGGTGACCAACATATTTTATTATGTTACCTGTTTACACCTGAGATCGTGTATTAAACTGCTTTGCTGGGTTTTAAAGTATAATAGCGGTGCATCCTGTGTTGCCCAGAGACAGAGAGCAGATGAGACTGCTCAGACAATGCCTGTGATGTCCACCTGCTGTGAGAGACAATAACCAGATGTGAAGAGGAGAGTTTGACACATGCAAGTCTGCTCATTGTGGCCAATTATCAGGTTGAAGCATCCTTCTGGCAGGCACGGAGTGAAAGAGAGAGAGAGAGAGAGAGAAAGAGAGAGCTGTTTTCTAATGAAGTGAAGCCAATCATTTGAATCTGAATTTTATGTTTGCTAGTATTTTATTTTACATGATTTTAAGGCTCTTGATTGAATGTTAGCCCATGTATTGTGTGTGTGTGTGTGTAGTTGCAGTGCAGTGAATGATCAAACTCACTTGTTGAAGGCCTGTTTCTTCTCCATTAACCATGCACTATAGATATTATTGTCAGGTTAACATACAAACAAAGAGTTCATGCTGTAAGCTTCCACCTGCTTTCTGAGCAGGTAAATGAATGAAAAAGGTTGTAAAACATTTTATTAATGCAGGACTGGGAAGCACGACAGTAAGGGAGCGAGAGAGAGAAACACACTTTGCAAATATGGCACTTTGTTTCTGTGATGTGGAAGCTTATTATCTTAATATACATTCTTTTATTCGCCCTATAAAACACTGGCAGAGGAAAGCATGGTGCCGTTCTTCACGCTCCTCCTTGTAATAGCTTCTCACAGCTCCTTATTCTATTACAAAAGATAGAATAGTTAGTTAAGACCCCACGAAACATTTCATTTTCTGTCCTGCTAATTAAATGTGTCTCAGATGAGCCCACTGAGCCCACTCGTCTGGGTGTCCACCATTTGGAGTGCCACCAGAGTTTAATATATGGCATTAAACAGGGATTGAGAATGAATATGAAGCCTACCTCCCAATGGGAATGTAATGAATGATTATAAGACATAATCTTGGTAATGCAGAAATCCTTTAGTTTCGTTTCTGTCACATTATTTGAGCTACTGTCTGTTAAATATGGTAATGTCTTTGGCTATTTTTGGCACACTTAAGATTTTCTTCATAGTGTGAGTGGGGTTATAAAATGCGTATCTTGCAGAGATATAAAGTAAAGTTGTTTTTTTTTTCTCTCACCTCTCCTAATCTTCCTTGTGTCTTTGTCAGAACACTGTGTTAATATTTTTTGCAATATTAGGAGCACATCATGGGGTTTACGCAGCCATATGTGTCTTAAATAGATGTTGTTTCTGCTTTATATTAAAGACCTCACAAGTAGCTCCTGCTTAAAGGTACATATACAACTGAAAGAACTGTAAGCAGAGCAGCTCTGCCATAAAGGTGGACAACAAAGTAAACAGAATTCCCATCCTCCGCAAATGCTTCAGTGAGCCCCAGAGGCAAAAAAAAGGTTAGCATGCTGAAAATAAAAGTGAGGTCTATTGCAACACGGTGCATAACTCATACTGTAATGAGGATGTTTTTAATAGATGTAACAATTAGTAAAGTCACCGTACCAGTAAATCACAGGCAAGTCCAGGAGCACTGGTTATCCTTTACCCAGGAAGCATCAGCGTTCTCCTGGGGTGAACTCTGAAAGGTCAGATGGTGTCTCATTAACACTGAGAGTAGCCGGGCTTCACATGTTGGGGCCAGGCTGTTAACACAACGCAGGTTTCTACACATACAGTAAGACCTGGACATTAACAGAGGCACAGAAGAGTCAAAGCGTTTTCTTTCTTTAATCACTTGATTATTTGATGGGTTCACGAGTTGTTTTTGTATAATTAAACTTTTTTTTCTTTTCAAAAAAATGTATTTTGTTAATATCATGTAACACTGCTATGTGAATACTCTTAACTTTTATTTGTGTTAACAATAGTTAGACTTCCTCCTGCAGTATTAAAATCAGTGCCACTTTACAATAATAAAACAACAACAATTAAATCAATCGGACATTTGATGCTGTTACTTCTAGGTTCATTTCCTGCACCCACCAGTCTGGATTTACACTACAACAGCAACAACATATAGCAGCTTCAGATGGGACACCTCATCTGTTTAATATTTATTCAAAAGCATCTGTGGAGCCTCTGTTGTGCGTTCTAATGAATAAAACACGATGTTTATCCATCCTGTTTAAAGTTAAGTCCCCATGAACAGTCGCAGGGACCAAGAGAATATTTACTGTGTTGGGGCACCTGGGAGTTGGATTATCTGCTGGCGGCTTTGTAGTTTTGTGAAGCTTCCCCGTGTGACATGTTCCAGGGAGAGTGCTTTTATTTACTCTCCAGTCCTCTGTGTATAGCCCTCTTTATTGTTTGTTCTTATATGCCACCATTCATGAGGAAAGTGCTCCAGGAGGCAGAGAGAGAGAGAGAGAGAGAGAGACTGATGTGTGATCATTACAAGGAGACTCCAGAAGAACACAGATGGAGGTGTTGTCTCAGTGAAACGGGGTTTGATGTTTCTCTCTCTCTCTCTCTCTCTCTAAAGAAAAATGACTTCTGTAGAGATAAATGTTTAGTTTTTCTCTCTTTCCTTTGTTTTGAGACGATGGCAAATTGAGTTTCCTCCTCATTGTGCAGTCATGGTTTGCCTTGTAAAGTAACCTTCAGCCAGCAGACGAGATTCTGCTTCAACAAATAAGACAAATCTTCACTTGAAGTAGAAAAAAATATTTGCACCCTGACACTCGGACGTGTAACGTTTCCTTTTGTGCCGAAAGGTGGCGACATTGGGTTTCCAAACGATGCCATTGAACCAGACCCGTGCCATGCTCTCCTCCAACACCTTTGCCTTCCTCACGCAACGATCTCCTTTATCTGTACTAATCTATTTTCTCTATTATGTGTTGTACGTACACTTCTCATCTGTGTCTCAGTTAGAGTCATTTAGATGAATTGTGATGCGTTATAATACAATGATGCTTGGGCGATACATTATAAGTGCTGTATTGTCTGGGAATGTCTTTGAGGTTAATTTGACTTAATTAGAAACGCGTTTTTATGAATACACAAATGAAATCTACCTGTGCGAAATCTGACTCTGTATTTTCACCATATGAGAATAAGATGAAACTCAGGCTGAACAACAGACAACGTTTGGGGGCAAAATGATTTTTTAGCTGACAACTAGTACGATATAAACCAATTTAACTAATATTATATGTGATTATTTAGGTGTGAAACGTTGCATATGGCTTTCTTAAGTTACAGAGATGCGCTAATCTAAAAAGAAGACGTGTATATTTACCATCTGGTGCCTTCGTGTAATCCCACGGAATCTGTGCTGCTGCTTTCTTTTTCCAAGCAAAGTGACAAAAAGAGCGACTCTGAAGTCTAAAATGTCAGTCCTGTGTGGGTTTGGACAGATCACTTCAAAACTTTGGATCCTATACTATTATGCTAATTGCGTCCCCAAGCTGAGCTGCTCATTGGCTGAGTCTCGGTCAATTTCATATTTCAGTCCTGACGTCAGGGCGCCTATAAAACTAAGCAATGCTTTTTAACTCGTCGGCTGACTGATCCCTTGAAAAAAAAACCTATCAATCCTAGGGTGGAGTTTTTTTTTTTTTTTTCTTTGCTCCATTCTCCACAAGGCAACTATTTGCCCGGGACACGTACGTGAACCTCCTCAAATTGGCGCACTAATCCTAAAAGGAGGCATGAAGTGTTAAATGGTAGAAACAGAGAGAGCGGCGCTCAGATACCCGCACGCTGGGAGAGAGGGAGGAAACAGCGCTGCTCTAATGCGTCTGTGCAACACAGACTGAAGAAAAAAAAAAACTTATCGACTCACAAAACCAAAACCTGCGCTGCGCAATTAGTGCGAGAAAATCCACTTTTTCCTCCGGTTTTGAAGAAAATAAATAAATAAATCAAGCTGGCTCAGTGCGTGTCTCAGCAGCCCACTTTGACAGGTGCTCCTCACCCCCTTTGGAGGACTGTCAACAGCAAGAGGATGGCATCAGAGCTGGCAATGAGCAACTCCGACCTGCCCACCAGTCCCCTGGCCATGGAATATGTTAATGACTTCGATCTGATGAAGTTTGAAGTGAAAAAGGAGCCGGTGGAGCCCGATCGCAGCATCAGCCAGTGCAGCCGCCTGGTCGCCGGGGGATCCCTATCTTCTACCCCGATGAGCACGCCTTGCAGCTCGGTTCCCCCCTCTCCAAGCTTCTCGGCGCCCAGTCCGGGATCAGGGAGCGAACAGAAGGCGCACTTGGAGGATTTCTACTGGATGACCGGGTACCAACAGCAGTTGAACCCCGAGGCTCTGGGCTTTAGCCCGGAGGACGCCGTAGAGGCGCTGATCAGCAGCAGTCACCAACTCCAGACCTTCGATGGCTATGCCAGAGGGCAGCAGTTCGGCGGCGCGGCCGGGGCAGGAGGCGCCATGCCCGGGGAGGAGATGGGATCAGCGGCCGCGGTGGTGTCCGCGGTCATCGCTGCAGCCGCAGCTCAGAACGGAACTCCACACCACCACCACCATCACCACCACCACCATCACCACCCAGGGGCACACCACCCCTCCTCCGGGTCTCAGTCCGGCGGCGGCGCGGGGGGAAACCACCAGCACCTGCGCTTGGAAGAGCGGTTCTCGGACGAGCAGCTGGTGACCATGTCCGTGCGGGAGTTGAACCGGCAGCTACGGGGGGTCAGCAAGGAAGAGGTGATTCGGCTGAAACAGAAGAGGAGGACACTAAAGAACAGAGGCTATGCCCAGTCCTGCCGATACAAACGGGTCCAGCAGCGGCACGTCCTGGAGGGAGAGAAGACGCAACTCATGCAGCAGGTGGACCACCTCAAGCAGGAGATCTCCCGGCTGGCCAGGGAGAGGGACGCCTACAAGGAGAAATACGAGAAGCTGATCAGCACCGGCTTCAGAGAAAACGGAGGATCCGGCAGCGACAACAACCCCTCATCTCCGGAGTTTTTCATGTGAGTCTCGGCGCTGAAAAGTTTTAATAACCGACCCTCACAAAGAAACAGCAAATAAAATAAAATAAAAAAAAAAACAAACAAACTTTGAATTTGTGCGCAGCTGAAATAGGTTGTGTGTGAGCTGGTGTTGAAGTTGATCTGCTGAAGCTGCGTTAGTTAAGGACAGAAACCGGGTTTTTTTTTTTGTGTGTGTGTGTGTGTGTGTGTGTTGTTTCAGGATTGATTTATGTTCTGTCACTTTTAAAAGGATCATGTTTTAGGCCCGAACAGAAAGAATCCCAACACAAATCTCTGAAAGGATTCCTGTGCAGTGCGTCATGTTTGTATTTAGACTGAACATAGGTCCGCTCCTGCGCCTCGTCCATCCTGTTCCCTTTTACCCCCCCCCAAAAAAAATGTTTTGTGAAATTAAACAATTCTCAGGCGTAACAGCTTTATTTTGATGTGAAGTTCTTTTTTTTTTGTTTGTTTGTTTTTTGTCCAAAGTCGATTTTATTTTGATATGAATTATCCCATTTTCATATCTTCCATTTGATTTGTGTTGTGAAAAATCATCCCCACGGAGTTTCCAGCAGAAGTTTGGAGATGGATGTTAAACAGACTGTAACAGTGATGTGAACCCATGCATGCTGGTCATGTACGGACTGTGCTTTTACCTTTTTCTTTTTCCTTTCCTCCTTTTTTTTTTGTGTGTGAACCTGCGTATAATGAGTGTATTATACCATGGACCCATTGTTTAACCATCACCTTGGAGAATTATTTGTATTAAGTGTGGACACGTACGTTCATCCGTCACTTTGCTTTCGGCGAAAATGAACCTTAAAACATTTTATAGGCTTCTTTTGGAGCCATTTTGGGGGGTTGGGGGTGACTTTGTGGAATAGGACAACTTTGTACCCACTATTGATTTATACTGATAGAGATGCACATCGGAATATTTGGTAGGAAGAATAATCTTTTTTTTTTAAACGCAGAGACTAAATAGATCACTGCCATCAACAAGTGGGGAGGAGGATAAAATGCTTTGAGCAGAACAGAAGCAGATTATGATGCATGTCCTGAAATAAATGAGAAATCCGGAACTTTGTCACGCAACAAATGATCACATCTTTCTGCACGTCGTTGTTTATGTGTCTTCCTTTCACATGAGGGACTTCATCAAGTTTACCTTGAACCCTGTGGGTCTTATTCGGTAAATCCATTGTGAACTGTTTGGAAACTGAAATTGAATTCATGTTCTTCCGGTGTTGTAGAATAATTAAGCAAAGCATCATCATGCAGCTATGTATATATACATATATACATCTCTACATCTTCTGTCACACACTGGGTGTCTACACATTCAAATGTCTTAACTCGACAGTCCAGTTAACTAACAGACATCATGTTCACTCTTTAAATGGAATTGAATAAACCATTCATCAATAAACCTCCATGAATGGAAAACAAATATATTCTCCTGAAAATGTTCATTGTTTTTTTGTTTTGTTGTTTTTATTTATTTGTTGTTGTTTTTTTTTCTGCATGTTGTTTGTCGTCGTGTCTTTGAGGCGTCACCGTTTTCAGTCTGAGTCTTTTAATCTTCTCTTCTTTTCCAACCTGAAATCGAAACAGAATGACAAGTGTGACCGAGTTCACGTAAACATCTGGCCATAAACAGCTGCTTTTCACTGAAGGGCGATGCAGATGTTGCACAAAGCGCGTAATGACCACAGCTCCAAGTCCAGCTCTGAAGTGATGTAATGAAGTAAATGGATGTTTCCATCCTGTCTGTTTTTCATTCCTCTTTAAATCTGGAAATGGAGCGAATTATTTTTAAGCATTGCCTTTTACTGACTTTTGTTTCTTCTGAATTAAAAAGTCCGGCCTCGACCAGTGGCGCAATTAGAGGCAGAAATTCTCTTTAAAACCTGCAGAAAATCAAAGCTCAGTATTTTTTAATATCGTGTCATTTCATTTTTCCCCAGGGCCTAAAAAGTGAGCTACAGGAGTGTCAGAACAGGCCGGGTTAATGATTGGTTTTAGAGTAAACTTGCACTTTTTACTCGACAGCTGTCCACTTGTTGAATATTGTCTGTGCAATGTTGAATTTTAAAATCGACCGCAGACAAAACTCTACCTGACGAAAGTGATGAGGCGATTCAAGGTTTAGACACAACATAAATATGTCTATTTAAAAAAAAAAAAAGATATCTCCAGCGATTGCGCAGTCTTTGAAAACAACTGTTTTCTGCTTAGACAAAATTATTATTAATGTTTTCAAGCAATAAAAAAAAAATAAATCGCACACTGGAGTTTGTGGTATTGCACCACTCTCACTCCGGTTTCAGGGTTTTTAATTTAACTTCCAACCTGTAAATGCTGTAAAGACTGAACACAAGGCAAAGCAAACAGTGAGAATTAGATTTTGCAGCGACTGACAGGTCCAGGATCCTAAAACCTGCTTCTCCTCGGGCCTGCTTGTTACTGCTCCTGTGGATCTCAGTGTATTCTGAGGAGCAGTATGCTGGAATAAAAGCTGCAGGATCTGGGTTGGCCTGCCATGCAAGGTCACAGCCGTCACAATGCAAGCTGCTGGAAATCTGTGTGGTTGTGTGTGTGTGTGTGATGGAGAGAGTGTGTGTGTGTGTTTGTGCAGGTATCTTATCTCTACCTACTGCAGAACCTTTGACTGTTTGCATGTGCTGTGCGCATGCACTTTTTTTTCCAAATGTGTGTGTGTGTGTGTGTGTGTGTGGCTGATGGAAACTTGTACAGTGCACCACGGTGGAGACCTGTTTGAATGCACAGTTTAACACAAAGACTGCACAGAGTCAAGCCGTGTGCTCTCTCACCTGTGCAAGAGTGTCCCACTAACAGTCACCTGGCTGGCGTTGGCTCCCATAAAAGCCCAGAGTGAGGGACAAGATGGGGCAGCGTGATCCTCTCATGCCTGGAGGAACGATTTTCTCTGTGATTAAAAGTGAGTGAGAGACAGAGCAAGAGGGAGAGAGAGAGATGCTGGCTGCCTTCCTGCTTCTTTCAGATGATAAACGATCAGAGATGCGTCCTAGCTGAGAGAAGAGGGCCTTTTAGTGAGCATGTGTCCACTAATTTATGGCCTCCTATCTGATTAGGTCAATATAGTGTGTTATTTAATTACATTTGTGTTATAACCTAGAACTGGAGATGCTATACTTCTTGCGTGGCACCTCTTTCTTGAGAGTCTGATAGGATGAGTTGAGTTTTCTCAGCAGTGTGTGGTTTGGTAAAGTCTTACCTGGAACCTGCTTGTCCATCACTGGTGTAATGTGACAGTCAGGAGTTCTTCTTTGTGTAATGGTTCATATCTTTCCAGTGTTTGTGTCCATTATTCAATACGTAAGAACAACACAGTGGAAAATTGCAGGTCGTTGTAGGGGTGTGGAAAATGTGCAGGACGCTTTATTCCCTTGCGTGTGTGTTTTGACTTCTAGATACACCGAGGGGCAACGGGGATTTAGTAGCACTGATTCACTTCCTGTGTTGAAGGAGGACAGAAGGCACAGGAAACAACATTTCAGCACTTCCTCCTCACTTCTCAGCACTCAGATTCACTGCTTCTTTCTTTCTGTCTCTTGCTTTCTCTCTTTCATTTGCTCAATATTAAAAAAGAAAAAAGGTTACATGTAGTATAAAGACACACACTCACCCCCCACATTATTAATCTTATCAGCTGTAATTCTGTTCTCCTGCCCAGCATATTGACTCCTGCACTGTGATCATTTACAGTCTGTCCAATGATTAGGTTATTAAAGATAATGTAGTTATCTGCTGTCACAATATTGGACTCTGTCTTTCAGGTCAACTATGGGTAATCACATTGAAATGTATCACTATTGACGATGAATCATCATCTACTTTGCTATAATGCCTCCTAATTAATAGAACAAAGAATGAGTGTATGTTTTATGCCAATAACCAGCCAACATTGTTGTATTCAACCTTGTAATAGAAGTGTATGCTTTGTGAGCGAGATATAGCTAAAGGAATAGTTAGTGTTATTTTGTCATGAAATTGTGATGTTGGTACATTTTTAGTGGAATTAAAATGAAATCTTAATAAATTCAGGAAAAAGAAACAATGTTAAAATAATCTCAAAAGGCTGAAAATTAAGTATTTACATCAAGCATCTGTTGAAGTCGCTCAATCAAAGTGTTTTTTATTGAGCACTACGTTTCACTATTAGCTGTTGTCAATATCTCAAAATATATCCAGTGTATTATGTTGTAATTTTATCAAAAGTAGTTTAGTGTAATTTGAAAAAAACATATATATATATGTGTGTGTGTGTGTGTGTGTGTACGTGTCACACAAAATTAGTTTGTAACAATAGGAGTCATTTTGTAACACAACTATTTTCTTTACACAGGGGGGAGGAAACTGGGAAAGTGAGCGCTCCGTTTCTCACCACAAACCCCCCATCCCCCCCACAGGGTTAAAAACATATTCGCATTCAAAAGAGGAAACAATTTCGATCTCGTCCACTCAATCCGCATCTGCATCACTCCATGCGATAAACATTTACATTTAAAGCGATTTAAATCAGCTGCATTTATGTTTCTCTGTGGTCCGTCCATCATCTAGACCTGCGCTGCCTGAGCTCCTCTCCCTCTACCCCTCTCTCTCTCTGTCTTGCAGTGTCCTGAGTTATGTGTCGTTTATTTGAAACCCTAATAATTTAACTTGTCCCCTCCTGTCGTGGCTGTGCCTGTGGTGAGAATGCAGCAGCTGTATAGACGGTTTGCTCCTCTGTCCCCTGTTTGTATCTTATTGGCTTTGCATGGTGATTTTTTTTCCCAGCAAATACAAGCGTGGACATAGTCGAGGTAATGTGATTGTGTGAATTCAATCCTGTGTTGAATTAAGATTAGTGTATTACGCCCAGCTGCAAAAGAAAGTGCATCAAGGCACATTAAATGTCTTGTGTGTTGTGTATGTTGCAGTAGAATTAAAATACCAGATTTGCATTTGCTTGTCGAGGTTCTCCTCTGAATGCATAACTAAAGGGCAATAGATGAAAGCTAATTATGATTTAATTACATGTGATCACAATATTCTGACTCACAGATAAACATAGCCGAGGCTGTGTTGATGTTTTCGACGGTGAGTTGAGTTGCAGGGCAGTGGAGCGGTGTGTTTTGGACCACCGCGAACATGGTGGACCGGGGTGGTGAAACCTGAGTGCATTATGGGACTGTGTGTGTGTGTGTGTGTGTGTGTGTGTGTGCGTGTGTTAAAGTTTGTGTCATGCAGGGTAGAGCCGGAGCCCGTCCCCTGTGTGTTTTACCTGCATCTCAATGAAGCTAAAGGTGATTTACCCTTCCACTGCAGTCAGCCTCTATCTCTCTCTCCCTCCCTCTCTTTCTGTCTCTCAGCCAGTCAAACAGACATTGATCTCTTTGCCAGGCAAGGTGACCCACAGCGTTGTTCAGCTCTTCCAAAGTCTCTCCTCTCGCTTTCATTTGTACCAGGGAAAGGCCTTGGCCCCTCACACTGCTGCCATATCGCAGGCTTCTGCACGTGGACCTCGCTTCCCAAGTTTCCAGTGTGTGTGTGTGTGTGAATGTGTGTGCGCATGTTTGAGTTAGCAAGAGTGTTTGTGCACGTGTGTGTATGTAGTATGGAGTACAGTATTTATACATGTGTACATGTTCATCTGGACCCGTGCGTGTTTATCTAACTCTATTTATGTTCACCTATGCAAGATTAATTCATACAGGGTTGAAACTGTAAATTCTCACCAAGAAATCTGTCCGTGCTGATGTTTCAGGGCATTTTTCAGGTAATTGCAGCTTACTCGGAGTCTATTTGGCTCCGTTGCGAATCAGATTAAAGCGAATGAATGGTTCTCATTGTTGCTTAAAGATGGATTTCGCAGTATTAATATACTTTGTAACTCCTTCACTTCACTTCTCTCTGCTCAAGCCCAGTGAAAAGTTGCACAGGACAATTTGTCACTTGGTTTTTAAACCACGTTTACCACAGTTGTCCCTAATATGTGTTCATGTGTTTGCAAATGTCATGTTCTTAGACATATATCTACACTCTGCTCTCAGACATATGGTTTTCACCAAAACACTAATGTTGTTTTTTATAATTGCAACATATTTATTTAAACAATATTCTTTTAGATTATTTAACATAATGGATATATGAGGGAATTGGTTTATTGTCAAACTTTACAAAACTATAATGTAATTTTTAAATTTCAGATATTCTTATTGATGATTATTAATTTTTGGTGTTGTGTGTTGGTGTGTGTGTGTGTGTGTGTGTGTGTGTGTGTGCGTGCGTGCGCATTTTTATGTGTGTGTGTGTGTGTGTGTGTGTGTGGAAAGTGAGATATATAAAATACAATATATAGTAAAAGCTAAATGATAAAACAAAACAAAATATTTTATTCAAAAAGAAAATATATTAGATATTTGACATTTCACTGATTGAGCCTTGTTCATCTGTTTCTTTTAGTCTTTTATCTAAATCATATATCTCCTTCCTAATTTCTATTATATTTCCAAAACAGTTTATTGTGAATGATATTTAGATCAATTCTTTTTAAAATGTTTCTAATTCTCTAGGAGTTAAACAGCGTTTCGGTTCAAGTTTGATGTTCACGGAAAATGACTAAATACTTTCTGCTCGTGACAAAACTGTACTCAAAGTTCAAACTGTGTTGTATCTGTTTAAAGTTCATACCTGTTTCCTGTGTTTGCAGGACGTCAAGAAAATTCCTCCATCTGTGATAGAGAGCTGTGACCTCTATCGTCCCACCACCCTGGAGTCTGAGGTAGCTTGCACTGTTCAGTCTTTCACGTGATACTCCTGTTTCATACAAGACAAACTGATTTAAAACTCTTTCACAACTAACGTAGAATAAAAGTTTAGTCTTGCAAAAGTTTGACGGTGTAAATTTCATACATGCTGCAGGTTGATCTACATACAACAACGCAACAACAAGGATTTCCATAATACCACGTGTTAAATTTTAGTAATGGCTCTATTATGATGCTGTAAATGTATTTTATATGAATTTATTTATACTTTCAGTATTAGGGATTTATAAACAAAAACACTTTAGTCTTAGTGTTCAGGTTTAAAGCAGAAAAAGCTCAGTTTGCATTGAAAAACTAAGAGAAGGGTTGAACTCACGACACAGATGTACTACGAGCATATTTCAAATACTGGACAGAGTAACTGCATGTTTTTTGTAATCTTTAAAACCTGCGAAATAGAAAATCTGACATATTTAATAACTATAAAATTTACAATTCAACAATTCAAAGAGAATTAACATCTGAATATTTTCAGTATTAGTTTAAATCTGATAAAAGTTTTTATAACAATTGAAGCATTAAGTTTGGTTTTATCTATATTGTTGTATCTTTGTTCCAAAGCCTGTATTTACAATGAGTTAATTTAATTAGGACCCTGTTTAATGAGAACTCCACAGACACCATAGACACCTGGGAGCATTTTATTATTAGATGCATTTTTTTCTAACTTCATATGTGTCTCTATGACAACCAAACTCCTCCGTCGCTCGCTGTATTGTGGGATCTGTTATGCAGCTGTTTGAGGGCTCTGACAGTGCTGCTTGATTGACAGAAGGGTGACATGCACAGGGCTCATGGGATGAGGCCAGAACCTTTGACCTCTGTCCCAGCGCCCTAGCTTCCTTCACTCTCTCTACTCTCTCTGTGGAGACAAACACTATTTTTTTTTTTTTCTGGCTGACACACGGGTGGACTGATTTGAGTATTGGAAAGAATGGCAGAGGATGAAGGAATGAGTGAGCGGTGGGATTTGTATTTTCATGTTGCCAGTTGATAAAATACAAAACAAATCAGGTGAAAACTACAATTAAAGTAACTGAAGTGGTGAAAGGATATGTGCCTAAGTTAGGAGAGGAGTCAAGAGGTTAAGGGAAGAGGGGTACCTGGATTTGGTAAATGCAGACCTGCACACCAGGACAGGAGGAGGTGAGCAGGCGAGAGCAAGGAGGAAGGCAAAGCGGGAGGGCTCCTGGCCGTGGATGCAGACAGACAGGCAGGGTAACCAGAGGCAGGCGGTGACCTTCTCTGCTGCTGGAGGATCGAAGGCTTTATTTAAAGGCCTGGTCAATGCTGGGTGCTGCTGAGGTATCAGCCTTGCAGCCAGGCGACTCATCACGTCTGTAATACAACTCTCTAACCCTAACCCCCTCTGCCACACACACTCACACGCACAGGACAGGACACTCTCTGGACACCTCGAGTTTTACACTGTACAGCTGAGAGGCTGGACAGAGGAAACTACAGCATCAGCAGCAGCTAATTTTACTGTGCAGCAGACAGTATACTCTATATTCCTCATGTGCTCAGCATCAGGAAGCACATGCTGGTCTTACCTTTGATGTACAGTCCGTCACTGTACATGTTTTTTTTACTGTTAATTTAAACAGAGACATCATGACGCACATTTTGATTTGAGCTGGTACTGGCATAGTCGGGATCGAGGTGATGAAGGAGTTAAAAATGACACAATGCAGGCTGCTAAGGCAGGACACCTGCATCCGTGTGTGTTTGTGTGTGCGCGTGAGCGCGTGAGCGGAGCACGTGTTCGTGTGCTGGCGTGTGTGTGGCTGCAGCATTAGGACACCTGCATGCTTCAGCACTTTCTGGCTGTCAGGAGCTCTGAGGTCACAGGCATGGGAGTGGAGAGGGCACATTAGAGGAAGCTTCAGAGCCCCCACCCACCACACCTCCGTCGTCTCTTCCCTGTACCTCCCACCACTTTTCCTTCTCTTTCCTCCTCATCCCTCCTCTTCCCCCTTCGACTCATCTTCCCCTCTTGGTGACTGGGTGAGTCCGCCACTCAGGGGGGGGGGGGGAGAGGGGGCGCAGGGAGGCAAGGTGCCTCTGTGGCTGACAGTAGGCAGGTCAGGTTTTTGTAGACATGGCAAAGGAGGAAGGACACATGTGCACATGCCTGCACAC
Organism: Anabas testudineus; assembly: GCF_900324465.2. Lineage (NCBI taxonomy): Eukaryota > Metazoa > Chordata > Actinopteri > Anabantiformes > Anabantidae > Anabas > Anabas testudineus. Next base: position 11,075,696 of record NC_046615.1, on the reverse strand, counting down.
ACAAGGTGTATGTGAGGAGGAATTTCATGGCATGTGTGAACACCTGAAAATCTTTCACCATTAGACCGCGTTTCAAATAAGACTGGAATAATAAAAATGCCAAATAGGCAGAAGAGGGGTATCATTTATCATGATGTGTTATGCTTGTTAAGCCTCATCACATCGGACATCATAATATTGACAATTAATCCAGGATATTTCAGTCTTTTCAGGGGGCATTCTGGTGGAAATAGACTGATATTACGTTTTGAAATAGACAACAAAACTGTGTCACAATCCCTAATACTGAAACAAATTTATATAATATAATTTCAAATGATGAATAATTCATTTCAGTGTATTACTACGCATTATATTGTCACTTATAAAACACTGCAGCTGTGTTGGGGTCTTTTGTATTATGCAGGGACCAGAATTTGCTCTATCCCCAGTTTGACACACTTCACTATCCTTCACTGCCTCGGATATATATAACTACTATCTGCCCTGTGTTAGACTCGTTACACCGTGACCATCTTGATGGTGACACAGACGTCATCTCTCCATCCAGAAAATCCAAATGACAGGGAGGATATGAGCAGGATCTATGCTCATTATTGGGACTGGTGTGAAAAGAGAGCAAGCAAGTAGAATTGTGTCTGTTAGAAATAATAAAAAAAAAAAGTAGAAGTATTTCCTTTTCTGCAGTTGTAAAGATACACAGACTGAACGCAGAACAACTGTGTTTAGATTTAAATAGTTTTTATAAAATGTGCTTTGTGTTCTTACTTGCTTTTAAATCACAGAGAAAATGATAGTGGGGAGAAAACTGCACCCTCGAGCCAAACCTCTAAACATCAAGCCTCTCCTCTTTTCAGCTTATGTTAATATACAGTTTACTCTCTGATGTTTCAGTTGTTTAAGCCTAGATTGTGTTGTTTTATTCAAACATAATTAGCTGTAAAGCTATTTCCACTGTGCCCGTGTGTGTGTGTGTTTGTGGGAGCCTCAGAGCCACTGTTGTCCTCGGGTTATGACTGTGTGTTCACAGCATGATTGAGGGAGGAACTTGTGATCAGCCGGAGGTTAGTGTGATATAATGTATTCCCCTGAATCACAGCAGCCAGCAGCCCAGGGCCTTCCTCTCGCTTTCAGCCTTCTTCTCCTCACACACACACACACACGTACTCTCCTTCCTCATCCCCCCCCTCGCATCACCATCCTCTCCTCTCTCTTCCCTGCGGTGACTGCCCAATGCTAGTTGCTTAGTGTTGTGCCCAGTGTCTGAATTCCAGCACTTTGGCGTTAGCTCCTGATGCTGTACAGATGTTAACACGGCACAATACTTACAGTCCTTAGGACGTGTTTCAACACCCTGCTCCTAAAGAGAAACTAAGTACGAAGCTCACTCTGGCAGCGCATGATTTATTCAAAGCTCCAAACTATGTCTTCTGTATCCCCTAAAGGATCGTCTTTTATAGCCGTCAGCGAATCAGCACTTCATATACACATATGCAGAACATGCAGAATATGTGTTGTGACTGTACACACAACGCGTGCGTTTCCTCTCATTTCTCATTCTTTCTACGTAAGTGTCTATTGTTCCTTATATAAATGTGTCTGCTGGCCTCTCTGCATCCATATTGCTGGCGATGCTGTCCATCCCCTCTCCCTGACACCCTCACTTTTATTCCCTGGCTTTCAAACACTAGCTCTAAGCTTTAATGGCACATATTTCCTGGGTCTGGCTGAAACGGGATGCATCTTCTCCTTGTTAGCTTGATAAATAACCAGGCTGCTGGGAAAGTGCTGAATTTTAGCTTTCAGCCTCTATTTTCTGCTGGATGACATTAATTTTAAGTGCTGAGAAGGAGCTAACTAATACAGACAAATAAATAAGGTGGAGGAAGGGAAGGTGCAGAGGGGCTGGAGTCACTCTGCTGTCCCTCCCCCCATTACCTGTTTATACACAGGCATTCATAGACGCAATATGCAAACCTGCAAAAATATACAATACACACGGCCGAGGTTAAAGTAAGCACACACATACTACATTTAGCAGTACGTTATGGCCCTGTTGTTGTCCAAACTGTGAAATCATCTTGTTTCATTATTACGACTCTCAGAGAGGTCATATTTTTAACATGTTACACGTCTTACTACTGTCAGGTAGAAGGTAAGATGCTTGCTCCGTGCTTCTCTATCAGTCCTCCTGAATTTTGCATTTCATTAGAAAAAGAGATTAGTGTGGCAGCAGTGTGGTGGCAGCCCACAGTGCAAATCCATGGGTGAATTGCATTTATTTGACAGAGATCAGGTTTGAATCTAAGTAGCTCATTAGCAGATTGTATCTGCAATTTAAAGTGTGAAGAAAGATAATTAATGTTACAGAATAAAAAGACTAAAGCAGAATAAAAACACTGCTGTATTTTAAACTAGATAACCAAAACATTATATTAATTTGCATTACTTTTTGTATGTTCTGCAATTAACCAGAATTGCTGTGCACAAGAAAAGATTTGAGAAAAGATTCTTTCAAAACTTCGACACCTAGCTTCAAGCAGTTATGGTTTGAACTCATGTTTTTATTAATTTTTATAGAGTTACTATAGCAATTTAAAGTTGAGTTTCCCCAAATATTCACGTTGATATGTTCGCACCTTGTTTTCTATCCTTTCTTTTTTGGTTGTATTTATTTTCACAATTTTGAACACATAAAACCCAAGAAGACTTTACATTTAGGAAAAGCATCTGTCACATGACAGCAGCAAAAGCTGTTTTACTGTCGGTCTATAAACACGACCACAGGGATGATGACAGGGCATACACACCAACACCGATAATGTGAATCAGCCATGACATGCAGAGTTAAACTTCTATGTAAGACATATGCCATGGCATGGTATTGTTATTTTAGCATAATTATTGCATTTGGTAAACACCAAGACACCTCCTTTGTATTTTTAAATACTTGGTTCCTAACACAAATTATAATTCTGGTAAAAAAATGGGAGATGATCTTGTTGCATTACAACACTGGTGCTCATTTATTAAATGGTTTTCTACTTATATCAAACGTGTACTTTTCCCGGTGCGCTTACACATATATTTTGCACACATCCATACGAGCTCCCCAACACACACACACACACACACCTATACACACGTACCTCTGTTCTGTATAACGAAACACAATGAAGTGGCTTTGGCTGAGGCACCTCATACATTATTTTAACAATGTATAGTGTGGTGAATAAAAAGGTCAGTGGTTGAGAACTGGCTCTATGTAACAATAAGATGCATGAACTGAGCACTGCAGGCCCTTCAGTCAGCATCCTGCCACTGGACGCTGTGAGGAGGAAACACATGTGAGCTGCAGTGATAGATTCTACTGTAGACTCTGAGTGTGTGTGTGTGTGTGTGTGTGTCTGTGTGTATTCGGTGTTTATGGGGCACGGTTATGAAACACCTTATAACAATAGTATTACTTGGTCTATCATTATTGATTGTACATCTTTTCTCGTTTGCCCTTTGCCTCACTTTGATAAATGTCGTTTATTACTACGACGCTGTGATTTCAAAGCGCATCCTGAGCTCAGATTTTGGTTTTAAAGTGCTGCTTTTATTAGACCAATTCTATTTTTGTCACTACCCTCTGCAGATGTGATGCAAGCAACGCACGATTCAGTTTGCAACGCAGGGTTTAATTTTCAGGGTATATTTATCACACGCTGTCATGTTGCGGTCACATGACCACATGAACCACTGGCAGCAATTAAGGCTGATAAATCACTCATTTACAGGAAGAGAAGGAGGGACAGAATCGGCCAAAGAGGAAACGAGAGAGTGATAAGAGCGAGGGAGAGGAATACTGAATAGCCAGTGCTCATTCACAAATATTTTATTCTTTCATTTTTTATACTGTGATGTTGAATGTTATTGTGTTTGGGCAGTGTAGTATGAACTGTTGCCAGCGAGGCTCATTGACTCGGACAGGCAGAGACAAAGAGACAGATGGTAGTCGTTTGTGTGGTTTACTGTGATTGTGACCTGACTGCACTGCTTTATTTACTGTTGGAGGTGTGCGTGTGTGCTCATGTGTGCAACCGTGTGCACGCCTGCACAAGCAAACGCCTTTGTGTCATGACAGAGGAAGAAATCCAGAGACTGTATGTACACAACCATTAGTTCACTGACTCTCGCTCGGCTTCTTGCTGATGGATATCCTCTCAGTCTTAACAGGAGAGCAAACACACCGATGGCTCTGTCTGCTCTGTGCTGCAGCTACCACTGCTGGATCTCAGCTACAGTGCTGCTTTTATTTTTGTCAGTGGATAGATATTGCAGATTTTAAATTCAAACATATTTGAATCTGCTTGCATAAAAAAACATTTTTTTTATTCTACATAACTATAAGCTTCAGCTGTTGATCGGACAAACTTCTTGAAGAGCTCCTGGGATGTGAACGAGGTTTAACCTGTGCAGCTACATCAGTTACAGCATGTGTGTTTCAGCAGCGCTGGTCAGTGTTGTGCAGAGACTCTGCCTGCCCACTCACTCACAAGGCTGATTAAAGATTCATGACAAAAAAGAAAAAAGGTCCACTTCTAATGGGCTGAAGCAAGACGAGGAGAGAAGAAGAACAGAGGAGTGGAGAGGGGGAGACGAGCTGTGGTTTCTGTTCCGACAGTCTGAACTCACATTGACTAAAGACAGTGGTCACTAACTGACTAAAGGTGTCTTTACATTAGACCACTGAGAGGAGTTGAATCAGTCAGGTTTCCTGCTGCAGACAGAATATGATACAAAAATTTAGGAATGGGTTGTTACTCTGCATGCATTTAAGGCGGGGAGGTTGTGTTACTGAAAGAGTTACTGTATATATTTTTGTGTAGGACCCAGTCTGAGGCTTTACCAGTAGAGTGATTATGAAAACCTGTGACAAGAGCAGCTATTTTGAGGACAGATATAAACTGTGTACACATTAACTGCACTAGAAAAAAAAAAAGTGGGTATGACACTGGGTATGTGTGTGTATGAGTGTGTGTGCGTGCGTTTGTGTATTTGTACTATAGTCTTGCAGTATGTGAAGTATTGCCAATACTAGCTTGTGAAAATCTTCTCTTTTTCCAGAGGGGAGGACGGACAGGGAGAGGCTCTATACTCTCTCTAATCTTTGCTGCCTACTGGCTTTCTAGTAACAGCAGTAATGTACGCTTTGTAAGATGGTATTTAGAAAAGGGCTCTTCTGTCGCACAACGTTAAAAAAGGAAGTGTGTGTTCTTGTGTTGCTTCACAGCGAGTGGAGAAGAGGCACAAACAAATAAAACTCTATTCTAGTTTATTTTGGATTATTTCTAATTATAAAATGTACCAGGTAGAAGTGGTAGTACCCTGTAGTTTGTGCATTTAACAAAACCATCCTCCAAATCTTTTCCCCCCTGTACACTGAAGTGTTCTGAAGTTTTTCCTACTCTTTCTCTCTCGATCTCAGCTGCTGTAGTTCAGGGTTGACACACATATAGGTAAAGACAAGGTTGAGAGAGGGAGGAGACACGAGAGAAGGAGGAGCAAAAGTGAGGGGGGTGCAGGCGTGCTCTCTTTTAGCTTGTGTGAACATAACATCCTGTCTGTACAAACTGGGGGAACAGGGCCCATATGGGCGCCGCATACATCTTACTCTGTCACTGTCCCGCTCTCAAACACACATGTGCAACATTTTGGTAGCGGTGGCTGAATCATTCTTTGCTCGCTAGAATTTTTCAGAGGCCTAAGGCATCGGATTGTAACACAACATGTTTTTGCTGCTGCTCTACCTGTCTCCCATCTCCTCAGAGTAATTAATCAAACGAGTTCATCACTCACAAGTATCTGTGTACGCCTTGTCAATAATCCATGTTTAATGTCACACAATGGGGTAATTGTGTGAACACTGAATTTTGCCACAGGCTTTGTCAATTCCCCCATCAATTGCACATACAGCAGATACATTAAACAGACTGAATCGAAGACAACATCACACAGAGAGTTCAGTGCATATGGTAATGAGGAAATTTAACATGAAGTCTTTCAGTGGCTGCAATTACTAATAATGTATGAATCAGTTCTTAAGTTTAAAAAGGCACCATAGCAATAATAATAATTATTAATCTAATAATAATATGAAAACAGGAGAAATAGTGTGGAGAAATGTAAAAAATAAATTGCTGACGCTAACAGTTTTGGTGATGCTGAAAGCTGCACTGCTGTTCTGTACTGTACGTTTTATGTAGCTTTATCTTGAGTGAATTAAAGAGCCTGTAAAAAAGTGGAACGTTATTAGCACCAGACCACCTGGGGTGAACATCTGCAGCCTCAGACTGCAGACATAACATACATCACTGTTTGTCTTCTCACACACACACACACACACACACTCGCTCCACTGCATCCATATTTTGCACGTCTCTTGTGTTATTGACATATGCACAGTCGTGTGTTCCTACAGCAGGGTTATTAAAGATGCCACAAGTTTATAGGTCAAGTACAGGTTCTTCTCCTCTGGTCAACCAGAGGTCAGAGGCCACCAGGTTAGTGTCAGAGGCAGGGATGATCACAACTGACAGTTCACAATGCAGCTCCCCAGTATACCAATTTGGAGATTCAGAAATGCCACTTGTTACATTACAATGATTTGAGGAGCTTTGAATAATTCTGTGTTATTCTGCACGAAACCTTTCTATTTGTTTATCGTATGTTTTATTCCTACAGTAACTACCGTCCTTTGAATAATTAGATGTTCTTTTCATGTTCTATTAGGGCTGTTTTTCCTTATGTCTCTGCTCAAACACTGTTTTTTCATCTTCAAAGTGAAACCTAAAATAGGGCGATCATTGCAATTTAATTACTACAAATCCCTTTGTGAATTTGCTCTTGTGTTTGTTTACATGCATAGATTTGCCAGCTTTTGCATTTTTTTCCCTATGTGCTTCTGTCAATGTCTTTACTTTCTTGTGTCTCTCTTTGTACACCTTCTCATTTTATTTTTTTTCTTTTATTTTTAGTGTGTGTGTGTGTGTGTGTGTGTGTGTGTGTGTGTAGATGAAGTAGCAGTGGGGTTTATTTAAATAGATAAGATGGTGTTTTATTCCCAATCAGAGGAATCTCCTGTCGCATCTCAGTCTCTTCATAATAACCCCTAGCATTGCTCCACATTCCCCTGACACACACACACACACACACACACACACACACACACACACACACACACACACACAATGCGCTCTCAGTATTGCAGACACAGCAAATTTTCTTTCTCTCAGGGGTAAAAAGCTTTGGTAAATGAAAATAAATACTTTTGCTCATACAAGGAACAGAAGGGGAGAGAGTAAAATGGCAGAAGTGACAGGAGGTCTCTGACAGTTTGATGCCTCAATACAGGAGAATATATGACAAAGACAATTCTTCTACAACTGCATGAATGCGTGTGAGGGACCGTGTGACTGTGGCGCAATTTAGAGCTAAAACACAGGTAGATCCTCGGTCACTGAGGGGAAAAAGGGCCGTGGAAGGAAGACAGTGATTCAGAGATGAGGGCTGGGCAGAAGGAAGATATAGCAAGTGGCCTGTAAGCTGACGTGTTAACTGAGTTACAATGAGAGGAAGAAAACGGCACAGAACAATGATTTAGAAGAAACAGGTTCTCCTCCGTCATCTGTGTTTTTCTGACTGCAAGGTCACGCTTCCCTCCCTCGCTCGCTTGCTCTCTCTCTCCCTCTCCACCTTTGTTTTTCCTTCTGCTCCTCTGGACCTCATTTCATTCAACACTACCAAACCTCCGACAGCTCCATAACTATAACTCTCTCCTCCCCGTCCTCTCCTCCCCTCTTCTCTTCATCCACAGCTAAATGACTCTGTCAGAAATAAAGAGCACTTATCTTATCTACTGCCTACATTCTGCTGTCTCTATCCTCTCAGATGACACACATACAAGTGCACCCGTGAAAAAACAACTTATGGTAAATTCGAACAGCAACAAACAAATACAAAGATTTTTATGACATTCACGCCAATAAATATTCTCCTTTTAAATATGATTTAACCTTCTTAACCTCTGTCGTATTTAGTTATTTCTCTCCAACAGAACATTTCAGCTTGTTGTACCAACTTCAGTCTTTCCACCAGCCAGAAACAAACACATATCAGCCCACGGTGTGAAAGACAGACAGGTAGATGACAGAGGACAGGTGTCCACTCATTCTGTTCTGCCCACCCCCCCATTCCTCTGCTACACACCGCTCTTCTTCTCTCCTCCCTGATGTGTGGAGGAGCGAGGGGGATCTACAGCTATCCACAGCCTGCAGAGGGCTCACTGCGTGTTTCCCGTGCTCGTGTGTGCTTGTGTGCGTGTATGTGCCACCTACCAGGCACTCAGCAGGGGGCCGCAGAGGGATGAGGGGAAAGAAAGAAAGATGAGGGGGTGCGAGGGAGTGTGATAGGGATAAGAACAAACACTGAGTAATCAACTACTGCACGTACACACTCAGAGCCCGGCACATGCTCCAGCAATCTGCTAGGTCTCCCTGAACACTCCATCACTAATAGTCATGTTACAGAGTGCAGCATAGATGCAGATTCTGATCAGCATATATTGTGATGACTGCGCCTTTCCATTACCTAAAAGTGCACACACACACACAAAGTTGCCCTGGTTGTACAGTTCAGAGGGATCAAAGGTTATGAGTAAACTCCATCGACTGATTCATCTGTAAGAGGCAGCTATGCATATGTTTATTGAGCCTCATCCACGTCTTTCACCTCACCTGAGTAAATTAACTTGAAGTATTTGCACGCCCATAATGCCCAGGGTCACCCTTTGTTCGCTGTTGTTAAGGCCTGCTTAACAAGAAAACGACGGAGGAGAGAAAGAAAAGGAAGCGCGCTCGCTCGGAGCAGATAGTGGATATGTGTATGCGAGGATGTGTGAGAGACGGAGAGATGAAAAGAGTGATAATTCTCCTGCTACCCCGAGGCCTCTCGCAGCCTCGCGGGCTGCCTATAGGTCCCCTGACACATGCTTGAGCAGAAAGCTGGGGCCGCTAATTGGCCCCTGTGATAACACCAGAGAGAAAGAGGGTGTGTGTGTGTGTGTGTGTGTGTTGTATGGGTGTGCATATGTGCGTGTTTGTGGTTTAGCATTAGAGCACCATTGAAAACTTCTAATTTCCACAAGTAATAATTTATTGGTTTGTAATCCTGCTTTGAAGGGTGTTTGATTTGTAAGTCGTGAGGACATTTCCTATGATCTGCTCGCTCATTGAAGTCACTAAAAGACAATTAAAGCATATACACTAGTTCAAAGCACTGCTTCAGTCTTTAAACAGCTTGTTTCTCTCTAATTGTTTCATTATCTCAGTGTGCTTATTAAATGTACGATAATTACCACATGAGGATTTGTAAAGGATTTGTCTTGAGTATCAAAACAAATTAATTAAACTGAACACATTTAAACAACAGCAATGATAACAGCAGGTGCAGCGTGCGCACGCGTGTCTGTGTGTATGTGTGTGTGTGTGTGTGCATACATCCCCGTTTCCAATGCTATGCCTGTTTGTTTGAATCTCTTTGTTTAATTGAGATTCATAGGAGGAATTTAAATGAGATTCAAATGAGATTCATAGCTAATTATAGCAGCACAGGTAATATGCAGATAGATTTAATGGTGATTCAGAGTATCTTGCCGTCTAACGAGAGTTTGATTAGAACATTGTAAGACACTGGCTGAACTCATTACTGTGGTTTGAGAGAACGGAAGCCGCTGGATGAGCTGTTCTTTAAACGCATTTAAATGTGCATAAAATTGAAGTTTTGTAAATTAGTTTTCTCTAAACATAAATTTCAGACACAGAAATCCATTTGTCCAGAAATGAGATGGGTTAAACTGAACTAAAGTGATGTTCCAGTGTTGCCACAATTTGCCACGTTTATGCAATGCGAAAATAAAATCTTACTTTTAGTTGCTTAGGGGGGAAAAAGCCTGCAACATAAATGCTGCGTTTAAAAACATTTTGTTACTACTGGATCGTGAATTATGTGAAATGTCAGCTCTTAGGGCAGCGCAAGTAAAGATTCAGTCTGGATTCAATTCCTCCAGTGCTTTATATGAAAGCAAAGATACTACTGTACATCTGATTCCACACACTCACCAGTTTAATCTGAGTAAAATCCAGCTGTTCACAACAGCTGGGACATTGTAAATGAATAAAACGCTGCTCCTGAGCTTGCACACATACACATACAGTAGGCTGTGCATTGTGTTCCATTCATGAGATACGAGTTGTTTCCTTCCCTCTGTCCTGCTGTACTCTGTACATACGTTTGGACAGATGTGCGCTGCTGGATACTGTATATTTGTCTATAGTGTGTTTACCATAATTGCATGGGAAAAGCCTTATGCAGGTTTGTGTGTGTGTGAGAGAGAAAGAGAAAGAGAGAGAGTCTGCAGCATTGGACACACAAAGCAGAGTTTAGCACTAAATTCAAATATCACTCTCCCTAATGGTATAATATCAGAAACCTAGTACCATTTAGTATTGGTGTTAAATTAGACTTATTGTGAATGGATGCCATAAAGAGAATTACCTAACTGAGAAGAATTATGGGTATTGGACTCCATATCATCAGAGGAAAAAATAGATTTATAGAATATAGATAACATCCATGAATATTATGTCACAATTAGTCAATGTAAGCCACCCAACACACACACACACACACACACACACACACACACACACACACGCACATTCATTATCATTAAAGGGGATGCTTATAATCCACACACATAAGACACTGGCATGGTGATGAGCCAGCCAATGAAATAAATATTCTGTGGGAGTGGTTAAAACACAGCAGTAGGCACGAGGCTCTCTACTGTACAACTGCAGTATTGATAGATGCTGCAGAACCTAAAGTCTACTGTCCCACTTTATTTCAATTAGCTCACAGGAAGCAGGAAATAACCTGCAAATCAATTGTCATTTCTACGGGGCTGAGGCTGGAGGCTGAGATTCACTTTGTCCACCAATAAAAGATGTAGCCATGAAGAAGATTAAAGGGGAAATTTCTTCCTCGCAGTGTTGTACAGTATATCATTAGTGTGGGGCGTTCAGTGCTTTAAGGCTTTTATGGTTATTCTCTGATGAAATGCGGAAATTTGTTTCCATGGTATGCTGTACACACATTCCCTAAATGGTCTTGGCTGCTCTTTCAGTAAGTGATTCTCCTACATATCCCAGAATCCCACTCTAACATATTGCGAATAAAAATGTAAATCTCTCGTAGCTCTATTTCACTCCGGTCTTTTGAGAAATTTGAAGAGCACATATTGCTTCTGAATTTCTCTGGTGGTGGGATACGAGTGAAACATTGTGAGTTGACACCTAAAACTGACATTAATAATGTACAGTATAGTCTATATGGGATACTGGATTTGTATGTAGCTATTCTGAGACAAAGATAAATAGTGAAAAAACAACAAACGTGTGCCAGAGAGAGCAAAAAGTATGCATGCACTTTACAGCTGCTGGTTGTTTTGAAGGTAGATTTCCCATTAACATATATTCTGTCTTCGTGACGGACACTAGTGCTTACGTTAAATCAGCCTTGCAATCACACCACCAAAATAAATGTGATAAACGCTGATGCATTCTTTAATGACCAAGCACAAAACTGTGCAGTGACAGAAAACAGAGCAGCAGGAAACTATATATGCCCCATACGCTGCAAAGCTTTTAGCAGGGGGAGGTTAAGAAAGGGAGGCCAATATGTATTGCAACTGAGCAAGAAATAGATGGTTATATGGTGTATGATCATATCAGAAAACACAGTCATGTATGCAGCCCACTTTACAGTTTATCACACACAGAAACACACACTCACCTGAAAACACTGGAACGCATCACAGTGTGATTTGTTTGTGTTGTTGGTGCAGTGGACTGAAGCTGTGGAGGTAGTAACTGTTTGATGGCAGGCTTTATGGAGACACTATGTAACGCCTGTGACAGTTTATTCAGTGCATGTCAGGAAGAGGGGATTTGTGACACTACAATGGCTGAGACACTCCTGCAGCTCTGTGCACTTATCCGCCAAGCATTCACAGCTCCAGAGGGAAAAATGAACACGGGAGATGTGAATCTGTTTGCATGTTAAATGTCATAGAGCTGCACACAGCATAACACTGAAACTAGGTTTTTAATTCTACAGTAGAACAAGTACTGAAGTCAGACACGGGAGGAATGACAAAAAAAAATCCCTTTTTTTTATCGTAGATGTTGATTTGAATGCAACGTTGCACTCATTCCTTTGACGTGGTTGAGTAGACTTAAATGTCTGAGACAGTTTAATGAGAGATTTTTCCTGTTTCACAGCTACAGTGGCAGGCAATTGGATACCAAACTGAGATCATTACACAGTACATTTTCTTTACAGAAAAAGAAATTCTGCCGCCTTTTTGCACTAACATTTTGTCCAGCTAGTTATTCCCCAAGGCCCATTAGGGGAGTTCTTGTTGGTTCTCCTCTCGGCTGAATGCTATTAGCCCTGTGATTGGGTATTGAATTAGCCTGCTGATTGGGTATTGAAGGAGTGAAGACTGATGAGAGGATTTGGCTAAGCTTTCTTCTCCAAACCTCATTACTCACACTCACACTCAAAGAGAGCAGAGCTGGAAGACATACACACAGACATTTCTGTCCTGCCTGAACAACTTGAACATCATCTTCACTCACTAACAGATACCTGCACCACTCTCTCAGCTCACCTTTCACACCTGCTGCAGACAGAGCGCAACCACAAGCACCAAGAAAACATCTGATAAGATGCTTGAGATGGTGCTGCAGAGACCGGAGACACTGGGAGACAAACCTCTGTACTGAAAAGAAAGTGTTGTTGGCCCAAGAGAGGGCTGCATGCAATTGGAGACTGCTAAAGAGAGGGATGTCTTTGTGCTGATTTATGCTGTGTTTTATCCCACAATAAAGATTATGGATGATGATATTGATTTACCCGAGGCTGTGGCCATGACTGGACTCAGGCTCTCAGGTTGGGAGAAAAGAGAATTTAGCTCATTATCATTCCCAGACACAGGGAGGAAGTCTTTGTCCCTGCGTGTGTGGATAAATGTGTGTCTCTGTATGTGTGTGCCAGAGTTTTAGATCATCCTCTGTATTAGCAGCACGACGCATCCCTCTTTTGGTGTTTGTAAAGGTGTTGAATCCCATCCTGTGCTCCTCTTTCACGAGCCAGAGACTGAGCAGCAGGCATTCCCAGCAGCACAGCACAGCAGACAGGAGGGAGGGATGGAGTTATTGACTCCACTTTGATTTAACCTCTCCTGCCTGATCCTCAGAAGTGCACAGACACATGCACATCAGAGAATTTTCAAAATAACAGCTTTCTTCTCAGAGATTTGGAATTTATATCAGGCTTGAAATTGGGAGTATATTTATATTTTTCAGTGCTGAAAGAAGAATTTAGATCATTTACTGTGTAGTAATATCACAATGTAGAAATAAAGAATTACAAGTAAAGGTTGAGTTTAAAGCTTTACTCAAGTTATAGACGTTTGTACTTCAGATTCATAAATAAAAGGAAAACACTGTGCAGACCGGATACTTTATTGTTTACTTAAAGTCCCCCTATAAAGCATTTATAAGCATTTTATAAACATTTAATACATGGTTTATAATACACTATAGTGTGTGTAATGTGTTGTGTTTCATTATATTGTCATTCATTATGCACAAGCATCTAGTCATGAGTGCCCACAAGTTATAGGAAAATATGAAATTAATAATGCATCGCTGCTGTGTATATATTTTATTATTAGAACTAACTGTTAAGTTATTTCAAAAATCTAAAAACAAGTTGCTCGTGACAGATGAGAAAGTAATTACTCAGCATCAACTGGAATTATTTACAGTACTCTTTATTTTGTTTGTCAAAAATGCCTTTACAGTAAAACAAAGGTTGTGTTGTGAGCAAACACTGCTAATTTCTGAATGTGGCATCAACATTAACAAGATAACTGAGAACACAGAAGGTGGAACGACATCTTTGAAGTTACCTGGAAGAACATTTCTTCTGCTTTGACGTAGTTCACTCTTCACACTCCAACCACAGCAACAACCACACCCAACCTGTCCCGGCTCACAAACAAAATTGTTTGTACAGCAAATAATCCCTCTGTAATGCAGTAGAAGAAAGTAGAAACACAAGTACTTATGTCAAGTACCATGAAAGTGCACTTACAGAACAAAACTGTGCTTGAATAAACGTACACAATACAGTAGCTACACTTTTGTTTGACTTTTAAATAGACAGTAAACCTTTCTCCGCGCATTATGTTGGCTTAGCTAAATGCATCTACACAATGTTTAGCTAATACGGCCCTAATTTCAGATTGAAACAACAGCTATTATTACAAGTAATATCACTGAATGCTGTTTTGCTGAGCACTGTTAGAGTTGTTGAACAGAACAATGGTGCCAAAGTGCACTTCTCTTTAATTAATTACCCGTCTTTGTTTCTCGAGGCAATACACAAACACACACACACACACACAGATAATCACACACACGTACACGCTCGCAAACGCACAAGAGTTTGGTTTTTAGAGGAAAAAAAAGAGGAAGCGAAGGAGAGAGAAAGAGGGTAATATCAGCAGGCTATCTATCCTCTCTTCCACTGGTGCATCCCAATCCTCTTTGGAAATAACAAATGCATAAAGGAACCACAACACAAATATATCTGCCTGGCTCAGATAGATAGGGCTATGCTAGAGTTTAATACCCTTATGTAAACCAGTAACAATCAAGCCCTAACACACACCCCCACATCACCACTAAGGGGACAATAAGGAACACGCGCTATTCTCTCTCTCCAGATATGAACAGTGAGGAGTGATTGTGTGAGAGTGTGTATGTGTGTAAGAAAAAGAGAGAGAGCGAGAGAGGGAGAGAGAGAGGAAGAGGGAGACCAAGCTGTTTTCTTCAGCAGATAGTGAACAATGCTGTAGCCCAGATTGGTTGGCTCCCTCGTGCTTGTTGTGATGGTTGTTGTTTCAGAGGCAGAGAGTGATATAGACCCTGACCTCAGAGACCATAGTACGTCTGATACTCTATTTCATTCATCCCTCACCATCCACTCTTTTGATATCTCACTCTCATCCCTCTGCACCAATTTGTTTTTATACTTTGCCTCCTCTCTCATCCTCCCTCTGCTCTTTTTTTTTCCCTCCTTGCTAAAACTGACGATTCAGTAGACAAAGAGAGGAGCGACACTAAAACCGAGGAGCCCATTTATCTAAAAAATGTTGCCACTGACAAGCAATCCAAAGCAAACAAAATACTCAAGGACTGACACATTTATCAAATTAATTTGTGCAGAATATACTGCAGATATGGCAGGTTTACTTACTTTGGGATGCTTGGGAAAAGTTATTACGCACTTATAGGATATCTTGGCTTTCTGAATAAAGTATGTGACAATTTGGCATCATGTTCCTAACAATTCACACACACATTTTGACAAAGAGGGGGAAAAACAGCATCCAAAGGTAGATCAATATGATTAGTATGCCATGCATGTGGGTATTTGTGTGTGTGTGTGTGTGTGGTCGAGAGAGTGTGGGGGTAATATAGACAGGAGTTAGAATAGCAAAGGTTAATATCATACATCAGCTGTCATCTGCATATGCCTCTGAAGGAGAAAAACACTCTTTATCTGTGCACTCGCAGTAGGTTTGATTGCTGTAAGATTATATGCCGACTGACGCTTCACACTTTGCTAGATGGAGAAAAATTTGGACACTTTTAGTGGTGTAAAGGGGGCAGACGTATCAGCAAGTTATAGTCTAAAGCAATGCATTGTACAATTTGAGACATTTGCTAACATTTTCTAGCAACCAGTTTAGTCAACCAGTCAGTAGAAAATGCTTCTCTTGTTTGTATAGTAGACTAATTGTTTGATGTTTGCAGATGGTCAAAGGTTTTATACAGTTTCAGAAGCATAACAAGTTGCTGTGTGAGAGTGATCTCAGTGATGTAAAGAATCTGTCTTTTCACTGCAAGCTCAGCGAGACATGATCAACATCTGTAAACTAAGCACACACAGAAAGTGAAACCCAATGCAGTGCAGTCCGAGCACTGTGCTGTGTGTGTGTGTGTGTGTGTGTGTGTGTGTGCGGTGGGCATACCGGACTGCATGGAGGTATTGCTGTTTATGTGTGTTTGTGTGTGCATGTGTCTTTGTGTTTGTGTGTTGAAAGGATGCCTTGATCATCAAGCTTAATGCTGCACTCCCTCAGCCATATAAGACCCTGCTAGGAAACCATCAAATATTTATACAACATTATCCCTGATCCTATGGCGTGTAAGTAAAGAAAACACTCTGCTGACTTTCTGTTGCATTACAGAGGTTCAGGATCCAAGCTCCAGTCTTGGTTTGGAGTTGTTATAAATTAATTGCCTTTCATCCGCCACCAGGTTTTCTTGGCAAAAACTCAACTGGTTATGCCAACAACAGTAAAAAAAAAAGCCGCTTGGCCACAAATGTTTACAGTGTTCACTGCAGGATTCGTGACAGTTTTTGGTATAGTGATTGGGAGGGACGATAGCGGAAAAATACACAGCGAGAAAGTCAGAGAGTATTAATTTTACATCCCAGACACTGAATGGCTGCTGTTGTTCTGAAGGCTGTTTTATGGAGCAGAAACAGCCCGATCTCTGTGTTGTTTTCTCCCAGATTGATTGCCCTGGCCTAAGGCTCCTTGGAGTGCGCTGCGTTTTGTCTGAGTATTTACTGAAATGTTGGGAGGATAAAAATCACAGCCTCCGTCATCTCACTACAGAGGCAAAGTGGCAAATGCAAACAAACAGAAAGGCAGAGGAAGCCCACACAGACAAATGTGGATGCAGTATCATAAACAGAAGCACAGGCAATTATTTTTGTTAGAACCATACGTTTGCTGTATATGTGCCACCGCAATGACTCACTTTTTTTCTCTGGGATCGATATAAATGAGCTGCAGCTTTATTTAACCCAGTGGTTCCAAACTTTTCCAGTGATGCTTCACTTTGGAAGTCTGAACATGTTTGTGAATAAATCTTTCTAACCTAAATCTTAATAAGCGTCGGAGTGTGAGCTAGAGACTTTTTTTTTTTCCTGCGGACAGTTTGACTTATCATTGCAGGAAAATCACAGCTGTAACTCATAAGTCTAACAAGGTTCTGTTTCATTAATTGTTACGACGAGCAACGTTATCGCCAACACCTGTCTTTGACTAGTCATATTCGACTTTAGTTCAGCGCCACATTTTCCTCCTTGTGATGTGCGCAGATTGTACAATCAGAATGAAAGGACAGTTATTTATTGCAAATGTGCAAGTATGGTATTGACAGAAGCCACACAAAGAAACCTAATACGTGTGACTAAACTAAACCACGTCTCGCCTTAAATCATTTCCGGCCTGCCTTCTATCGACTCCCTTTTTATTGCTGTGTCACATCTCTGTTCTCTATACTGTTGGAAATCAGTGGAAATACTTCATTGTAACCACGGTTAAGAGTGTTTGCTGTCTCCAGTATTTTTGGTCCAGGTCCACTTTAAATGTAAAAACAATCTGTATACTGAACAAAGGTACAAACGAAGTTATTGTGGTTTAGTGGGACACTGCAATTGGAAACACAGCTTAACAGAACTAAAGAACAACAGGAACAAAGTCAAATGATCATAGAGTTAAATTAATAACCTTTAACAACATTGACAAAACTAGTCTTAAAGGATTCACAGCAGCACTGTTATAATGGATAGTATTAGATTGGACAGACGTGCTTAATAAAATTACTTCAAGTCTCTTACAGTGTTAGGCTTCAAAAATAAATAAACCTTTTATAAGTTACATTTCTAACTTGGTCTCTTACAGAGTGAAAGCTGGAGTGAATGTGAATAGGCCCTGGCTCTCACTGTGACAGTGGACAACAGACTTTACCACGACCATTTGTTGCAGCCTCTTGAATTGATTTCACCGCACACTCGTGTTTCTAAAATGAGCTGCGAGTTAGTCACAGACCTACTGGATTCTCTGGCGTCCCAATCGGCAGTCAAGAAAAAAAAAAAAAAAGTCCAATTTCAACAGCTTAGTTTCTGAATCCATCTCAACTTTCACTTTCGGATTTGAAGTGCTGTTGCAGGCTGTCACTTCACCACTTATTCTGCAACAAAATGTTTTCTGTGTACATACAGAGGTGAAGAAAACAGGAGGGTGAGCTGTTTGATTTAGATAGGCTTCACTGCAGACTGTGATGTGCTGTGGACAGCACAGCCCTTGGCTCTGTCTGTCAGCATGTGAAGCCCCTGTGTGCAGCCTCATGGACCAAGCTGCTCAGGATTCCCCACTGTTGTTGTTGACCTGTCATGGTGACAAAGACGGGCTGACACACTGTAGCGCTGACAGATCGCAGCTTTCAATATGTCTCTTTTTTTCCATCCGTTCATTCATGTTTTTCTATTTCTCTCATTAACCACGATGTCTCATCCTCCTCCCTTTGTCTTGCTAATTTCTCTCGAAGATATCATGGAAACAGACTGTGGGTGTTTTGAAATTAATAAATGTTGCTGATGTTTCTGAAACTCCTTGCTCATCCAGTCAAAATACCTTTTAAATTCAGACAAAAAGGTGATTTTTATGTGATTTGGAAACTAACAAAATGAGAAACTTGTTCACTAAAGTGTGAAAATAATATATATATATTTGAGTAGGACTGACATTAAGTGAGTATTTGAAAAGGCACATTGCTCTATAGGAGGCCTCACAGCTGACAATGCACACAGTTTTCCCTTTGTTATTAAAGGGTACTGAGTGTAGATTAATGAGAAATGAAATAAACACCTGTAGTATCAGACTGCAGCATTTACATTGAGTTAATATTGAAAAAAGCCAATGGGCGTCTGAATACTTTCTGTATGTGTTCGAGTGAGTGAGTGAGTGAGTGAGTGAGTGTGTTCCCTTTGTATCTTGAGTAGGAGGGGAGCTGATTGCATAATCCTACAAACGTCAAATGGTACTTGTCAGATGGTAATCTGCACACTCTGCAGATTACCACTCAGATTAAGACACAATGAAGACTTGGAAGGTGTGGGAGATAACAGCCCCAATTTCAGCTTCTGTGCGTCTGTGCATGTGTATCAATGCGAATGTGCGCAGAAACCTAAAGGTAGACTTTGTGTGTCTGCTGTAGTTGGGTATATGTAAGTGTTTGTATTCATACATTCTCGACTTACTGTTGTCTGTCTGTGGTGGTGTGAGGGAACACACACACACACACACACACACACACACACACACACACACACACACACACACCTCCTTCCATAGCCTGAGGGGTCTGGCAGCTTATTATGAGTCCTTAGTGGGAGAGGGAGGAGAGAACAAGAGGCCGACTACACTTAAGTGGCAGCAGACGGCAGAGACAGAGAGATTTACTTCTGTTATTCCAGCACACAGAGATTTAGAGGAGCTCAGTATGTGATTAAGAGAAACTACTTCTATAATACTATAATGCTTGAATGTCTTCTGGCAAGTGTAACGATTAAGAGAGAGTGTGTGTGTGTGTGTGGTGAGTATTTGCACACTGTTGTATGTGGACGTGTAGCTGCGGCTCTTTCCATTTGATGAATGCCAAATTTCTCTCCACTCTTGTCATTTTTGCAGTCTGCCCCCTGTCTGCTCCCTTTTCTCCCCATCCTCATTCTGTCAGCAGTCACGGTGAAAGTGTGTATGTGAGTGTGTGTTTGTGTGTGTGTGTGTGTGTGTACGTGCATGTCCATTACCATTCTGTCAGGTTTATTTCTGTTATGTTTCTTAATTAGCTAATAAAGGTCATGGCATCTCTCAGTCAGGGGGGGGCCGGCGCATGCAAATAAGCCAGAAGGTCAGCTGGATTAGTGACCGCCTCACACCGCCCAAATATGGACACGACTATGCTGCCATACAAATACCTGCAGCTATTAAAGTGCCATCTCTGGACCAACGCACACACACACACACATGCACTGAGATAAATACGTCTGGTTTACTCAACTATAATGGTGTTTATAGATAAACAATGCTAGTGCCAGGCCTGTGAGGTTACCGACCATGTGCTCTGGCAAATTCACAAGCTTTATTTTTGGGACGGTTCCAGGCAGAAAAACATACAGATTGTTTATGGTTACAAATGTCTTGTACGGGCTGCGCTGGGCAAACATACAGAAGACTGTAAGACTGAAAGCTGTAATTTCACATCCTGTTTCTTAGTCAATACTGTTTTTTAACCATAACCACAATCTTTCCCTAACTTTAAAGGTGTACTTCTGCTCTTCTGCTGCTCTGATGCTTTGTCTGTCTTACTCTAGCAATGATCGTGATCACTGACCTAAACTCGGCAGTTTATCTACTTTATATCTGGCAGTCAAACTTTATCTGTGTAGCCCTTTTTGTAGAGCTAGATAGAGATGGAAAAACTTTTAAAAATCATTTCATTTACACAATCGCACATTAAGCACAAACAACATAGACCATGGTAAGCCAGTTAATAAGTCAGTACATTCAACAGCAAGAACATCAGCTCGGCGTCTGTCCTGCATCCTCTTATCTCAGTGAGTAAAAGCCAGACTGACTGTACTGTGTATCTGCTCCGTGTTGAGCCATGCTAAGAATACAGAGTTAGCAAAAGGGTGTCTTCCTTTTTAGTTTGTGATGTGGTGTGTTACGCGTTCTCGTGACGGGCCTCAAGGATGTGATTTCAAAGTTACAAAATGCAGTAACAGACGGTGTGGGTACGCAGTGGCCTTGGCAGATATGTCATTCATCTTATTACTAGTCAGCTGTTATTCTAAAGTAAAAATATCACATATTGGGGCTTTAACTACAGGAATAAGTTGAGCACAATGTACAATGTAATTACAATGTCATTAAGGCGTCAGATCCGAAAACAATCTCCCATGGCTCGTTTTGGAGAGCAGTGACAAATGACTCATTTTGTGGTTTAGTGTGAAGGGTATTGCTGTTGGGTCACTGGTATTTTTAGTGGCATGAGTGGTGTTTTTTTTTATTATTATTTTGTACCTTACTTTCTTAGCATGGCATTTTTACATTATCATTTCATCCTGATACACGGGATAAACCTGTTCTCTCTGCAAAAGTGCCTCTTTTAAATAGCGAAGTGCTCTCCTGATGATCTTGTCTACATAACATGAGGCGCACGAATGCTCGTGTAGATAAGATAAGCGAGAAAGCACAGATGCTCCGGTGCTTACACAGTCATCTCTGTAGTGTTGCAGTAGATACTGTTACTGTCTACTCTTTAGGTCTATCACCTTTCGCAGCAGAGCTTGTCTCGGTGTCCTTTAGCCCTAAATCACCAGGCTGTCTCCACGTGTGAAAGCTCTCTCTCCTTCTCAGGGTCTATAACTCATGCTGTCTGTCTCACCGCGCTCTTTCTCTCTCTCTCTTCACCCTCTCACTCACGCTACCTCTCCCATAAGTCACCGGGTCTCTCTCCATCTTTAACCTGCTCACTCACTTCGCTCTCGTAGCCATTCACGATTATGTCTTTGGAGCACTCCGCTCCTCTTTCTCCCACCTTTCACTTTCTGTTTCTTTTTTCCTCTCTAAACTATTTCCAAATCCATTTTTGACATAAAACCGTTGCTCTGAGTCACGGCAATGCCCCTCCTTCCTGTTATACGTCTTTTCCAAATCTCACCATTCATCTATTTCCCTCTGGTGGGAGGTTGTCTGGCTGGCTGCCTGACTTACAGCAGGCAGAGTGATGGACACAGGGTGAGACCCAGTGCATTACACTCCTCTGCATCACAGCACAACAGAGACCAGACACTACTGTATAACACTGCACTGAATACAAAACGATGCACAGAGGAGGATGATAGACAAAATAAAACTCAAGGAATGATAAACAACACATCTCTCTGGGGGAGACATCTTCAGTCTTTGAGCTCATTATGTTCATGAGATAAACACAGCCACGTTTAAGCAACGAGTGGAAACTCACTCGTGAATTAATGCCCAACTTTCACACACGTGTTGAAAACAGATGCGAGTAAACACACCTTCTATCTAGAGTCCCAGGCTGTTTGGCCTGCAGCTTTAAAAGTGCAGCTAAGAGGGAGTCAGACTCTGTCAGCTCCATATCTTCAGCTGAGCAGACCTTCAGGAGATAATAAAGAGAATGGGACTTACTTTGTTTAGATCCTTTCCTTCTCAACCACCCCCTACTCTTTCACTCAGTCTAGTATTTACACAGAATCTAGCTGATGTTTCCACACACATGCTCCAAGCCTCAGCTGCCCTAAACTACAAAAACATTATTCTGCAAACCTTTCTCAGGAGCAGATCCACATACTGTACACAGAATAAAAAATACAAACTCTGCTCCAGGAGAATATTTTCTAACATCGAACAACACATCAAACCTGGCTCTCTCTTAAAAAGTCCAGTATTTCTTTGCCTCTCTCCTTGTCGCTAATTCTGTCTGAATATTTCAAAGTCCCACCTCTTCCCCTCATGTAATTTATCTTGCTTTTATCTTTGAATATGCCAGTTATTTCACATCCACGACCCCTACTGCCTTAAACCGAGAGTCAACCCTTCCCCAAAGCCCTCTCTGACTTTGTCTCTCCTCTTCCCTTCATGACTTTCCAAACGCAAACATGTCTCTCGTCTTCTAAACTGCTCTGTATGCCCCCGGGGCTGTAAGATTTAGAGCTGTTTTCAGAGGAGTTTAAAAAGGTCCAATCCATAATCACCAAAAGTGCCTTTGCCATCTGCAGAATTACAATAACATGCATTTGAATGACGGGCTTAATATCGGTATCTGCTGTATATCACTGCTAGTCATGACTCACACTGCAGGCCCAGCGCACTTAGTCTATGTTTCATGTTAACGTCCTGCAGATTAAATGGCGGGGTGACCATTGTATCACAGTGGAGCATGTTTCCTTCTTGTTTTTTCCGCGCAGACACAATGGAATATAATTAGTCGATAGCCGTTTCACACTCAGCCCTCGGCTCGCTGCTAATAAATGCTAACAACAAAGAGTGAGGCCGTATGTCATTTGCTGCATTAGCCACTGTGCAGTTTTGTCAGGCAGGCCGAGTATGAGTACATTACATACATTAGCAGTGTTTCCATTCTCTATCAGTTCTCTGATTACAATAAATGTGCCCTCACATTGTAACAATGCGTTTACAATAATGGGCCATAAATTAATACAGTGCTCAGCAGTAAATGCTATTATGCTGTTAGTGTTTATAGTATAACCATGTATGTAAGGCTGAATTTGTGGATAATTACCATTCACAAAGGCAGTCGCCCCGAGACAACAGCCACTTAATGTCAATTTATCACTGTGTTGGTGTTCAGAGAAGGACTGTATTCTGATCAAGGATATCAGTGCCCCAAAACCTCATCGATTTCAACAACAAATCAATAAGTGTATCTCTACCTGTGTCTTAGTGCCATTAAAACACAGCGGCGTTGGGCTGGATCTCTTTTCTTTAATCTTACAGAAAAGGGGGGCAGGTGTGAAAAGCTTATTAAGGTATAATTCACTGCTCTGTCTGTGTCATTTGGGCTTTATGCTATCACTGAGATCATCCCCACACACACACACACACACGTAAAAACCCTGTGAATGAATGGCAAGCAAGCCTGTGTGTGTGTGTGTGTGTGTGTGTGTGTGTGTGTGTGTGTGTGTGTGTGTTGGAGGGAGGGTTCCATATGAAATGTACAAGAGGGTGAATCTCAGTGGTGTTAATGGCTTTTTAAATGTCAGGGAAAGTCAGGGAATGATAAAAGAGAGATCTGTTATCCACTGTCCTCATGATCACGGCGGAGCACGCCACTGCTCGCTCCTTACTCAGGAGCTTCGGTCTGTGTGTGAGTGTGTGTGTGTGTGTGTGTGTGCCCATATGTGTGTGCAGGAGTAGGCCAACTTCCACCCGTGCTGATGTCAGCATGATTTATACACCAATCAGATTAGCTCTGAGAGAGAGGGAATGAGAGAGAGTGGGGAGGGGGCGTTAGACATTACTTGCTGGTTTATTGTCATGTTTTCCATCTTGTACTTGGATGAATCAGAATCAAGATCTAACAGTAGCTAAAAATCACTTTCATTGATGCAGTTTTGTACTTGACCTAATATGTACAATATTATATGAACATATAGTATGAATGCAGTGGACTCCATACGGATCCACTCTGCAACCACAGCATTGTGAGTGTACATAACTTGGCTATAAGACCTACCACACAGCTAATATAGCTAATATAAAAGTAGTATCTTCAAATTAATACAAAATTTTTTTCTGATATTGACATGTGAGGTAAGGACAAAGGTGAATTCAGTCTGTTTTGCTTTGCTGTGTTTCATTTGTAACCTATGATAGTTTCTGATGATGATTTTCACATATGCTAAATTAAACAGACAAGCAACGTGTGAAAAATAATAGACACGTGACTGTGTTTCCCTGTAATGCATTACATCTGATAATAATCTCTAATTAAATAGAATCTTCTCTAGTTTTTAATTTGCAGGTGGAATTTAATTAGAATTGTCTAAATCACTAACATGATGTGGACATATCATCATCACCATGTGACATTTGTATTGTGCAGTCAGTGTTTCTATAACACAAACGATAAACACGCTGTACGCACAAGTGAGATATAGCTTTCTGCAACATATTTAATGCATCATCAGGGTCACAATTGTTTCCTGATGGACCTGAACTCTCTCAGCTCTGTTGACTCTGCTACTGCTTCAACTTTGAACTCACACGGCCTCCTGTTTCACTTTCAGTGAGACAAACTGTGTCATGTCGTTTCTCACAATCCCAAATCCTCTGTTAAAATCCACACTATCAATGCAAATAAACTGTGCGCGTGTGTGTGTGTGTGTGTGTGTGTGTGTGTGTGTGTGTGTGTGTGTGTGTGTGGTTCGACTGGTGCCCTGCCTTGCTCTAACAGAGGGTTGAGTGATGTCACAGCATTTTAATAGAGAGGGAAGCAATTAGAGGGGGGACAGGGCAAGAGGTGGAGAGATGGAGAGGCTGTCTGTGTGACACACAGTGTGCACAGCTCACACACACACACACACACACACACACACTCATTACAGACGATGAGTTAATTAATTGCACAGTGATTCACGCTACTTGTAATTAATCTCGTAGGTATGCGAGTGTGTTTTTGAGAGGTGATTCTTCTCCCGTTCCATTTATATAACACACAGAGAGGTAGCTTTTCAGTTGAACACACATTTTCATTCTTCAGAGTTATGAACCAGACTTTCTCAATGATACTTCACAGCGAATATGGTATCTTCTTATCAATCGCAAGGTTATTGTGACTGATTTTGGCAGTTTTGGTTTATTACATCTGTACTCATATTGTATGTTTTAAATTGTCGTTGTTACAAATTAGAAAATTCTTACATGCATCTCCCAGAATAGAGAGTTAAACAGTAGGAACTCCTATTGTGCAGGTAAATAAATGACAAAAATGAAGCTACGGGATTCAAGCTGCTTCAAGCACTGTGGATTTTGGCTTTGTTTTTTATTTGGTAAAAAGGTTATTCACCCAGACAACGCTGATTAAGGAGCAAGAGAGAGAAAATGCACTGTGTGATCTGACATTTATCTACCTCACTGTATTTGCTTACATCATGTCCTGACAGGAACGGCTTTTATTCTGCCTAAGAGCTTTTAGCACATTCTTTTCTTTTCTTTTTCTTTTTTCGATTGGTCCAGTAGAAAAATTATGCATATCAATCTTAGTCTCCTCTACCCATAATCATTTGCATTTATCAGCCTGAGTGGTGTGGCAATAACAATTTCAAAATTAAACAAATATAAAAGTTGAAGATAGCAGAGTGAGTGATGAGGCCGACCAATTCGTAGAGGCATAAATCTCAGCTTGTCACCACGCCACCCCTGCCTATGTACATTTGGATATTATTATGATTTTACTGTGTTTGCATATATGAGCCCAATTTATTAGAATCAAACACCATCAGGCATATTTACAAGCAAGTGCTGGTCTGCTGCCAATAAGACCATTAAGTGCATTGTTTGAGAGTGGTTATACTGTATGATCAAATACACAATAGTAATTGTGAGCGGAGAGAGGCCGGAGCGTTTCTCAATGAGGTGATTATCTGCGAGCAGGTTATTGTGCTATTTCAGCATGACACGTAAATCTGAGTTGCACCGTCAATCACATCTCTACGCAGTCAGCAAAGTCATGTGTGAAAAAGCCAGTGCAGGTACCAAAGGACGTCGGGGAGAATAAAATAAGAAACTGGCTTAAGAAAAGAAATGCTATTTGTTTTTTTAAAGATGGAATTAGAAAGTTGTTTTTTAATTACAGTTTTACTAGCTCCTGATGGGTCCAGTTAGAGACATTAGATACTTTCTCTCTGTCAGTCTCCCTCTATCTATTTCCCTCATTCTTCCTCATCTTACTCTTTACTTTTACTTGCACTCTGCGTTAGTGTAGACGCCCAAACTACTCCTCATATCCACTGAAGCTGCTTGAGCTTCTCGAGCCGCACGCTGATAATAAGTGTAATGAGCTGAGTGTAATGAACTGTGAGCAGGGCGGACTCCTATACTTTTTTGTTACTAACTGACGAAGTATACAACATCAAAAACACAGTAAAGGAAGTGACACACACACACAAAGTGGGTGTCAGATATGTGTGATCTTTTTTGCTTTTTCCTAGATCATACCGTTGTTGAGTTTTTCACGTGTTAAGTCAAAATGTAATATTGGGGATGTTTGGATCCTCTTGTTAACATACTAACAATTGTCTTGTAATACAAGTAAACACTGTTCCCTGCAGTCACATCCCTCAGTTGTGCAAACAAAACTGTTTTATTCCTCAGCATGCCCTCAGTTCAAACTCAATGCCTTTAAGAAACAATGCAGGCATGCACATATCTACACAAACACACACACAGAGCAGCTGACAAAAAAAAGAGACATCGAGCAGGAGTCTGGGGCTAAGTAAGCGATGCTCTGGGCTATGCGTCATTTACCAGGGCTCAATAACAACCTTTCTCTCCACCCGACACACCTGGTCACACAAAATGACACTCTCTATCCTATGAGAACGCACACACACACATACAACGGATCTCCTTTCACCCTATGGTGACCTTAACCAGACACATTACATCCCCACTCGACTATCTGCTTGTGACAGATGTATTTATATAATGGTTTTGATAGGTATTGATTCACACGGCGGAGCCAGTTAAGAAACAGAGAAAAATGAGATTTCAAAATCAACATGGCTGAGGGCTGTGTTTCGTGGAGATGATGCCTAACAAGGTGGCAAGTGATCCATAGAGAAAAGATGAAGAGGGGGGGGGGGGGGGGTGGGGGCATATATGTGGAAAGTAGTGAGGTCAGCAGTGATACACGGACCTTTAGAGTAAGAAGCTCTGGTGGAACGTACACAAAACACACACACACACTCGATTCACAGAAAAAGAGATGATACAGATTAAAAACATGCATGAACTCTGTGTGTGTGTGTGTGTGTGTGTGTGACCTTGGCCTGGCCTGGCGGTAAAGTGGGGCGTCGAGAGTCAGTGTGTGAGCAGCCAAGCGTTCTCCCTCAGATTAGCAGGCTTTATTACTGCCACCAACCACTGGCCTGACAAATCCTCTTATTTCATTTTACCTTCCTTTACCTCTGCCTTGCTCTTACTCTTTTCCTCACTCTTTTATTTCCCTAAAGCCTCCCTCCCCCTCTTTTCTCCTGTCGTTCCGCTGGCTCCGCGTGCTTCACCTTACACCCCGCCCCGGCTGGCTCCCGGTTTTCCCTCGCGGTGTAACGGCCCTGTTTTCTATTTCCCGTGGTTTCTTCTCATTGTCTTTCCGTCTTCTATACAGTTCTGCCCATACCTATACAGCTTTTTCTACTTTCCTCCACGCCACCTCTTGCTCTGCTCCTCCCTCTATCTCCCTCCTCCCTCCCTCTCTATAGTGTGATGAATTTGTAGACAGGGGCTAATAATTGTACTTCAGCCCAAGTGCTCATTTTTCTTTGTGTTTGAAAGCTGTGACAGGCAGGAGCTCTTTTTTCTCTATCCCCCTGTCCCTCCTCTCCTCCCTTTACCCTCCCTCTCGCTTCTTTCTTTCTATCCTCACACAATAGGTGAGTAAAATAACTCAGGGTTTACAAGGTCATGCTGTCTAGTGGTGAGGACACGCTGGGGATTTGGGGCTGGAAGGATTTCCTCAAAGGTGCCGTGTTGAGACTTCAATAAAAATAGAGAAAGTTATAGATTGCACAAGCAGATCTACAGGGGGAAATAAGTGCATTTGATAGTGAACAGGCTCACTGAATCACAGCCTGGATCTGAATGTTATCAATTCTTCTAAAGTCCTACTGCGTTTAAATGGAGAGAAATGTCACGTCATGTGCCGACAACTCCAACTTAGAGCAGCTGCAATAAGAAAACTAGTTAAAATGCCAAACTTCCTGTCTTATAGAACATTCATATCTTCTTTTTCAGTGTGTGTCTAAGCAGTGTGCTGTTTTAATAGTGTGCCAAACAGTAAAGGATGTCTATTTTAGTGCTACATCTCGGATAGAAATGTATCCGGCACAGCTACAGGGACAGCCCCCACTGTACAGTTTACCTTTATAAACACACACACACACACATTCTTAAAAACACGCACACAAACAACAGCTACAGTCCTCATGTACGACAATTTGAATCAATTTCCCTTTGGGATTAATAAAGGTATTGAATCTTGAATCTGTAAATGAATTAAATTTCCTCAAAAATCTGCAAACTGTAACCTATACAATAAAGAGATTTTATTTGACAAGTGGATTAAGATGTGCTAATTAAGTACAAAGGTGTCTGGGGAGATGATCAGCAAATTTTTCTTTTATGTGCAATTATTAAAAATATATATAATCTCAGGCTCCATCCAGAAAAGGCAGTATGCAAGCAAAGCACGTGTACAGATATTGAAAGGAAATAATATTTTTATCGACTATATAGTGTTACCTTATGAAAATTGATCAGCAGTTTTAATCACAGTGTCATCTTCAAAGGAGGAAGATGGAAAGACAGCAGAGGGAGGAAGGGGAACGAGGAGCAAGTCTTTATTGCCTGATGTAGTTAGATGGTAAATTTCCTCCTGGCAGATATTTATTGAGTTAGTCTAGAGAGAGCTTTAACATTGATTGTGATCATTAAATATATCCGCTCGAAATGGCAACATGGCATTCCCTCAGTCAATGGAGCCAATAGGAGCAGAACAAAGGCATAATCAAATCAATCCTCTCATAATTATTCTTTGAGAGGAGAAATTAATCACAAGAAGAAATAAAAACAAAAATGGAAAATGAAATGGTCAGTCATAAACAATTACTGCCCAAATTGAAATAAACTCAGTGAAGAGAAAAAAGAAAATCAACGGTGACTCCAACTAATTAAAATAACATTCTGATGTATATCGGTTATTTGGTTTGCGTCGACCTTCTGTTATTATGTTTCCTTGTTCTGTTGTTATAGGAGAGAGATAAACTCACAGAAAGAGAAAGTGCGCGTGCGGTAGGGCCTTGGCTGTGGGGTCAAAGGATCAAGGTCCTCCTCCTGTGAGAGCCGATGCTTCCTTCTTCTCCCTGCTCGCTGAGAGGAAGTGTAGCTTATTGATTAGCTATCAGATGATTCCGATAGCGCCTGATCAATAGGACTCTGTATGAAAGCCAGGCAGGATCCTCCCTCTTCACTCGGGCACACACCCATGGATCAACCACTGCAGTGTCCAGGCACGGAGACGTGGTGGTTGTTTGTTGTTTCTCCTGCAGATTCCTCTTTGTGTCTTGAGTCGGCCCCTTCAGTGGAAGGCCTCCAACCGTCTGTCTGTAGCTCCACTTTCATTGAGGTGTCATTAATTAAACAAAACATAAAAGCTTAGGTTTGCTGCTCACACTGTGTAGGGATTTTCAACCTTTTTGGGGGTGTGTGTCATTACTCTTTTTAGAAGCAGGTTACTACCATTCATTTGTGAGTGAGTGTGTGAATGTGACCCAACTTTTAAAATAATAAATGTAAATGCATTTACCGAAGGCAGACTAACTAAATAACTTTCTGGGGTCTAACGACAGGCACAGGGAAACTAAACAGCTGACATCTTAAACAAGCTGAACTGGGCAGACACCAGAGGGTGAGTGTCAAGGCTCCGTGGACTGAAAACACACACGGCAAAAACATGCTCTATAATTGATTAACAAGGAGGCAAATTCACATGGGTCCCAAATATCCCCATGGACGGTAGAGCATCATGAAAGCAGCACGAACCAGGCTGAGTCTGATCAGCACCATAGACAGAGGCTGGGGGGGGGGGGGGGGGGGGTGTCCTCTGTTATTATCACTTAATTAACAATGTAGTGGTGGTGTAACTAACATTGCTCTTTGTTCCTATTCAGCTTTACTGAAATCACTCAGCATGTTTTAGATGCACTCTTCAGGGGTCACTGCATCAGAAAACACACATTTATTTTATTAATTATTGCTGGTGATCTAGGTTTATAAAAACTCTTTTCACGTTCTCTCACTGTCTGTCACTGTTATTCTCACTGTGTACATGTGAGACACCAACGTCTCCTGCAGAGTGTGTGTCTGTGTGTGTGTGTGTGTGTGTGTGTGTGTGTTTGTACTGTATCTCTGTTCCAGGTGTCCTGTGCTGTGAAAGGACAGTGATAAGACACCTGTACTCTGGGTACAGTACAGATTATAACTGGTATCAGTTTCTGTGCTACATGTACAGCAACTAACAACTAAGTGAATGCATCAGAGGAACAGAAAAAAAAAACAGACAAGAAAGAACAGGGTCTAAGGAGAGAAACAGTCCAGGGGGAAAATACATAGAAAAAAATAGTCGTGGTGTAACGGCATGCATGTTTGTCTGCTTTGAGCTGCTTTTTACAGCATTGGCAGCTGAGGATCTGTGTGTGATCAGCTGTCCAGTTGCACACAACCTTACTGCTTCCTGAAGTGACTCTGTGATAAAACCAAAGCAAAGAGACAATGACTCTTTTTTTTTTTTATTAAATAAAACACACTGTACACGTATATGCTTTGTTAAGACAGACACAACACATTTTTCTTCCCAGAAATAGTCATGCTCTAAAGTCAGACTTTTAGCGTTGCTTATTTGTCAGCTACACAAATATCTCCCCCTAATGGTCTGCAAATGACTTTCAGCTTCTGTGGTTAAAAGAATTTCACACACATTTTGCTGCAAAACAGATGTTTACAAAATGTCCCTCTCTTGTTTGTTTTGTGTTACAGATATCACGACACTGGAATGCTGATGTTTCAAGAGCAACCTACGGCACCCAGACTGTCATAAAGCACAATGTCTCAAAAGTGTCCCAGCAGTGGCTTCAAGGCCACTAATCCACAGCAAAACCCAAAGCCAGAGTTCAATATTAAAATAATGATTTAAAAAAAAAAAAAAAAAGAAAAAACAGGAGACGGAAATCACTCATATTCTTCTGGTCAAACAACAAGGGAAGAAACAGAAATTAAGGAACACAGACTCTTGAAATAAGATTTTCCACCACCTGTATTTGCTATTCAAATGGACATGGATCATCCCATAAATACCTCCAAATTGTAATTAAGACTTAGAAGATTATATATTATTAATATGTAGGGTGAGTCAAACAGCAAACGGAACTAATTATGATGTCCACACCCGTTTTAGCACATACTCAGAAATCAGAATCGTGTATATATGTACAGAAGATGAATAGGGACATTGATAAGAAATAAACCTTTGCAGAACAATGTATATAGCCGTAAGAATCATACCTTTAGTGTGTTTATATATCCATAAGTGTCACATGCCCATTAATCCTTATTTCCTCTGTGCCCCAAAAGATTTTGCACAAAGATTACTCTTTGTATTTCAGCAGGACACGTCATCATTTACTAGAACCACTGTAGAGCAGGGAATATACAGACATTCATTGGAAAGACATAATATTTGCCATATAGTGCACTATTGCTGCGATCAAATGCATACCAATAGAGTGTATGCTTATTAGGTAAACCTGTATTGTTAGCAAGACAGATCATTTGCTTTTTATGAACTTTCCTCTTTTAAATAGACAGTTGTGAAATTGAGAAGACGTCAGAGTTATAAAAAAGCAAAACTGGAGAAAGAACAAACTGAATTTGTCTCAAATCCTCTTCTGTCCCTCGATCTCCCCATTGTAAACTATCACATAAGATCTGAACACAACTCCAACTTATGATTTATTCAATAGAGTGTACGTGTACGAATCCCCTCCCTGTACTGTATATCTAGTGTGTTTTAGACCCTGTGGTGATGTGACATATTGACTTCAGTGGTTTGGCAGCTCTCTTGTACAGTATAGTGCAGTCAGAGTACAGTTACCTTTTATTCGACTCATAACTAACTGGACATCACCATGACCCACCATTCTTCCTCACTGTTTGGACTGTTTGGCTAGTCCTCCTCCTCCTCCTCTGTCCATCAGAGGGCCTGTATACCAGCTGACCTCTCTGCAACCAGGCGTTCGCTCAGCTCCCACAGGCTGACAGCGGTGCTCTGCTCCTGGGCCTGGGTTGACGGCAGGCAGCGGAAGCAGTTGTTGAAGTACATGCCGCCCAACCCTTCCAGCTCTGGAGCTACGGCGCAGTACACGGTGGTGGCCGCCCCTTGTTGCTGCGGAGGGAGAAACGCACAGAAGGAGGCAGAAGTTCAGTGGGCGAATCATGAGAGCGCGACAACGAAACAGCACGGGTCTGCAGGAGGAGACAAAGTATGAAGAACTAATCTACAGACACGTGGACATCAGGACGAGAAGACAGAGAGAGAGGACAAACAGCGAATACTGCATCATGATTATATAACTATGTCCTTTCTGAGACAAACTCATAAAAAGACACACACAAACAAAAAGAGGCAGCAGGACAGTATGTCCACAGGATAAAAAAAAAAAAAAGACTCCACTACACGCTGTCTCTCCCCTGCCCCCACAGCCCATGATGACTGGGTCATAATACCATGGGAACAGCATAACCCCTTACTGTACATATATTTATATACATATATTTATTTATTTATTTATTTCTCAACCCAGTGTACACAGGACTCTGGCTATATGGAACCACGTGTAGGCCACAGATGAGCAGACTCACACTGGAGACGATTCAAACATTACACCACTTCCTGCTCCCTGGTTTGCTCGCTGATGGAAATCTTTTAAGTACAATGTAAAAGAGCAGGTTTTAATGTTACAGTTATGAATATGTATATTTTCACATGATGTGTATATGGGTTCAGCCAGCCAGCATTCAAAGTCGAGAATTACAGTTCTGTATCTATTTGTTTAAATCCGAAGTTGGTTTATCATAGATATGTGTTGTTTTCACATTCAATTCACAAACAGACACACACACATGCACCACATTTTCCTCCAGCAAGTCCTCTCTCATTTTATAGGCAACTTTAAATCTGAAGATCACTCAAGTCTCAACCCAGAAAATGCCTCTGTTTCATGTCATCTCAGACACACTGTAAAAGTAAAACAGTATTTGGACTGCTAACTTCTCTAATATGCCCTGCCTCATCAGTCAGTAATTAGTAGGGATATTCTTGGAGGAGGGAGATTTCTATGACATTTGAAAATGAAAGTTGTAGCTGCAGCAGAATAAACACGTCAGAGAGAATTACACACATAACCCAACTGTTCAAAGAGGGATCTTTCATGTTGCAGTTCCAGCTAAAAGCTGCTGTGACAGCTTCCCTGCGAACTCCAAGGCTGGAGACGACTTCTAGGCGTTCACATGAAATGGCTTGCCTCTTTATCTCCCAATGAGAGGGAGCCAGAGCGAGAAGGGGGGGGGGGGGGAGAGAGTGAGAGGGAACACTGATGTGACGACTGAGGACCAGTGTTTAGCTCAGAGCCCTGGCTTACACTGAGACAACCCCATATATGCAGTAATCAAACATGGGCAAGGCACACAAACATACACACATGCATAATGGAGCCACATTACATGCTAAGTGTTTGAACAGCTTCCTAAAGCAGCTGTGAGAGCAACACACATGAAGCATTCACTTTCACATGCAATTACAAAAATATGCACAAAAATGCAAATACAACAAAAAAAAAAAAAAGAAAGAAAGAAAGAAAGAAAAAAAACACAAATCAGATTCCAAGAAATATTTTCTCATCAACACGCGCACTCACACACACAACACCCATCTAAGCTCTAAGTAAACTTCTGCCAGGAGGAGCCCCGGTGTGTAACATTGCAACAGCAGATTGAGTGTGTTTGAAGTGCAGGGTGATGAGAGAGCTGGTAAACAGCAGATGAAAAGGCAGCATCTCTCTGTGTGCCGCTGTCTGTCTCACCTGCCAGTGGGGCGATAACTTCATCCACATCACATGTCGCCATATCAAAGGCAGACAAATGCCAAGCAGTGTCTCAGAGTTGCAGGTTCACACGGGCTCAGTTTAACACATCCCCCTCGCTTAGGGCATCTGATTTACCTCGTCTGAAAGCTAAATGCCATCTGAAGATTTCACTGCTGCAGGTTCTGACTCTCTGACGCCCCCTTGAACTTGGTTAACTTTCAGAACAGTTTGTTTATGTCCAGCTACCAAACACTGCTCTAGCTGTGAGTTGCAATATACTTTCATATTTCAAATCCTGATTTGTTTTGCTGAGTTTGTCATGAAAACTTCAGTATTTTTCCCACAGGCTTTTTTTATTTTTATTTTTTTAAAGCAAGAGTCTATTCAACTGTATCTCTACAGGCTGGAGCAGTGCAGTAAGTGCTGAGTGGAGTGATACATGGACTGTTTGTGCTAAGTGTCCAGCTACATGTTATCTTATTGGGGTTTAGCTCATCTCCCTCACTACTTGACCCTGTGACCGGAGTAGAAGATAAAGCTGATGAGGTTAGACATTAACATGCTAAACCACCTACCACAGCCATCTATCATAGTGTGTACATATGTGTGATAGTAGAGGGAAGGCAAAGGGTGTGTGAGGTAGTGGGGAAAAAGAGCAAGAGAGGGTGCAAAGCGACAACACTTACATGACACAGCTACACACAAACACATATTCATATGTGCATGTCTGAACACGAGCATGCGCCTGCACACGAGCACGAACAGATTTGCAAATGAACACTTGGGACAACCTACATGAGAGTTTATATCACTGAACCAGTGTGCATCATACACATCTCTGGTGTAGTAACCATTTCTAACCCATGTGAAGCTGTAGATTATGCCTGTAAATTTATGTCTACAAAAAAATGATGGTTTTTGCCGTGTGTCTTCCTATCTGCTGCAACTAAATATGATCCATTATCTCGTGTACAGTAGTTTTCAGAGAAACATCTGTGGTGTTTTAGAGTTGTTCTCTGCTACACAGAGCTGTAGACTTGGCAAAAATAAGGACGTGAGACTCATCGGTGATAGTGATAAAAACAATATGCAGCAATTGTGCCGCATGTTGCAGGTTACTGCAAAGATTTTGTAGTGAGTGAAGTCTCATTTTTATAACACACAGAGTGTGTTGTTACCATGCCTGCTGCTGTGTAATTGGTCCGTTCACCTTCTTCTTGAAAAACAAAGGTAATAAACTGCATTTAATAGGTGGCCTTGATCTCAAAATGAAAACTACATGCGGTGTCATTAGCAAGCACACAGACGAGATTCCAAATTTTAAGAACATCAGAAACCTGAAAGGCTCCAATGAAGGCTTGAGACTTGAGACCAGGACTTGTTTTGAAAAAAAAAACAGCTCTTCTATTACTAAACTGATTTGTTGAGGGGGAGAGATGGGACAGATGAGGTGCACCTAAACCGGCCAAAATCTAAAATGACCCTCTATGATAAAAATCACAGTATCACAGCAATATGACAAACCAAAGGAATATCTGCTATTGTGGGTGATAAAAACAAACCCAAATGCTGAGGAAACATTTAGGATACACCCAGCAATAAGCTGACTGTTGACAAGCAGTAGTGAGCCTGAAGTTACTGTCCACCATTATGGCTCTGGAACTGCTCTGGGATCAGATCCAAGTCTTCCAATCTCAGTACTGACTCAATACCCAAGGATCTCATGGACTTGATATATAAATGTATAATGTTACGCAATAATCAGTTGCTGAAAATTCCTTCTTGAGCGTATTCAAAAGCAAAAAGGGTAAATGGGAGAGATGCGATTTCGTTGAATTAACAATAATGTTACTTTGCCGTGTTCTGTTCTGTGTCTTCCACGTCCAACTTGTACTCAGCCATATGAGCTTTCTCTGACCCCTATGCATGTGACCCTTCACCCACACATCTGTAGTTATGACATGGACCTCTTCCTTTGACCTGGATGTAAATAAACCCAGTACTGTAGAGCAGTCTGTTTTTGGCCCATTCCTGTACATATAAACCTGTAAATACAAACAGCTATGCATGATGAAAACCTAGCGATTCTTTCAGGTACTTTTATAATCCCCAAATTCTCATATGGCATGTGTTGAAAAAAAGTTTAAAAAAAAAAAAATAAAAAATAAAGATCATTTTAAAAAGTAGAAAAAAAGAAAAGATGAAAATAAAAAAAATGTTTAAAATAAATGAGTTGATAATATTGTCAGGCAATATCCTCTCTTGGACAGTGTGTGTAGAGTCTTCCTGTTTTCTTACTCCTGTGGGTGGTTGTCTTCCTTTGCCTGTCCTGTGTTTCTGCTCACCATCTGTGTCAGTTGTTGTCAGTTGGCAGTTGTACAGCAGCGAGGGTTGAGGCAGAGCAGAGACGAGAGGGGGAGCGTTCGCCAGCTGACCTCTGTGATGGCACTCCAATTCAGCAGCAGTGTTGGCTAAATGGACAAAGCTACTATAGCCTGGGACGCAATGTGAGAAGTTAGGTTCCTGGCATGATCCACAGATCATTACGGCAAATGTCCATGCCCGTCATATGAAGGTACACTGGATGTGCAGTAGATCCAGAAAATGTTTTTGGATGGAAACCAAAATTTTATTTAAAATTTTTTTTGTTAGTCTGCTACAGATACATCCTTTGATTTGAGGTACCCACTGTTCTCGTCTACAACTGGTAAAATGCAGTACCAGCTGTGTAATAAGGCTGCAGCACGCATTTGGAAAGTATTTCCTGGCTTGTAGCCCTGATAATGGGATCAGGAGGAGTGCAGTTTTTGCCTCAGCCCTCTGCCCAGCTTCATGGACTAGCTATCCTGAAAGGGGGACTCCAAAGGGATTGTGATTCTGTTTCAGGAAAGTTTTTTTGTTTGTTTGTTTGTTTGTTTTGTTTTGTTTTGTTTTCAACCTTTGATGTTAAATAAATGGAGGTGTCTGATTTTTAATCTGTGCTAAAGATATTTTGCATTTAATAAATAACCACTGAAATCAAAAGTGTCCCCCCTGTATGTCTGTTTATGTGCGAACGTGTGTTTGTGTTCCACAATCTTTGTGTAACCTCGTGGCAACCTCTGTGAGCTGACAGCTCAGCTGAGCGTGCCAGGCCCGGTTGTAGAGGGAATCCTGGGTAATGCGGTCCCCTCAGATAACAAAGATGTCCTTCTATTCAGCTTGACCACTCAACCAAGAGGAGAGGAGATTAGCACCTCAAACACCTTAGCGCACACTCTAGAAAGCACCCCGACACTCATTCACTCCCTTGATTCTGTGTTGACCTCGGTCACCCTAACTGAGGTACACTAAAGGCAGAACAAAAGTAAGTAAGGATTGTGTGCTTTTTACCAGTTCTAGCACAACATAATCATTTCTCTCTAACAATATTCTGACAGAAACAAATGAAGCACTTCCCCATATCGAACATCAAAGAATATTAAAGCATTTATATGAGCAGGAGTCATGTCCATAATCTTAACACTTGTTTAGAGCTTGTTAAGCTCTCCAGAGAATAACTCGTCTCATCACGGCGCTCCCTTGTGATTAGTCTGCCCCTGGTCATCTGTATGTACTAAACTCGATTTCATACCCTCCATTAGCCCACAGGCTGATGGCTAATGCTCACCTATGGGCAGCGTGTTCCCCTGAGGGGCATTAAGGACAGGACAGGATGGAGGGGCCAGCCTCCTCCCCATTCTTCTTATTCTGTTCCTTCATCACGCCTGCTCAATCTCTCTCTGTCTGCCTTGCCCTCTGCTCCTTCCTTAGCTCTTTCTTTTCCATCAG
The DNA here is from genome assembly GCF_900324465.2 of Anabas testudineus. Taxonomy (NCBI): domain Eukaryota; kingdom Metazoa; phylum Chordata; class Actinopteri; order Anabantiformes; family Anabantidae; genus Anabas; species Anabas testudineus. Next base: position 11,037,377 of record NC_046615.1, on the reverse strand, counting down.
CCCTCTGCAGATCCCTTTTCCCCAGCAGCCCAATTCCCCTCTGGCCTCATAACTTACAGGACTGGGCATACAATGCTGCTGTAGCTGAGGTTTCATGGGTCTCAGTGGTCATAGTAGGACCACTTTGAGGTAAATAGATCACTTTCCCTGGAATCCCAGATCATAGATAAACCCTCTTGGTATTCTTTCAATCTATATAGCGATGAAGGAGAAGATGAGAATTCAGAGAGAGAAAGGAAGAGGGAGATAAACGAAAGAAAGACAGGACAGGACGTCCTACCTCCCATCCTACAATTTTCTTTCCCTGCGGCTCATTGTCTTTACCCCATTTTTACCATAGAAAGATCAACAGAGTGTCAGTCATCAGCAACCTCCTGTCACACGGTGAATCTTCATCTGTTGTGTGTGTGTAAATCTGCAGCTCAATGTAACATCACAGCATAGATTTAATGCCCACATGTTCAAGAGAAGAACAGAAAAGGAAGTGGGGAATGAGGTGGAGGGAATGCAAAGGACGGGAGGAGGGAGAGGAGGAGGGGAGGCACAAACATGAGAGAAGGGACAAGGAGAAGGACTAGGAAAGGAAGCAGCGTAGAGGCTAGAGCTAGGACACAAGGCATCCAAGGGGAAAACGACGGGGAGTCAGAAGGACTTGCGCAACGACTGTGAAACTATCTCATTTTTATCTTGCGAGAGGACTTCCGAAGTGATCCGCACAACCTAATTATTTTCCCCTAATAAAAGCAACATATGCTAAGACAATAAAAGGCCTTATTGGACACCTATTCATTAAAGAGGAGCAGTAAAAGGAGCAGGACTCTGGCACAGGGATTAGCTTTTAAAAGGGCTTTTCTCTGCCTGGAAATGGCCTTAGTCTTCCTTTAGCACGCCCATATGGGTGCATAGCCCACCATAAAAGATCTGAATTATACATGAAGAGACCTGGCTGCTTTATTGGCTGTGATCTGCTTTTTCACTCTTACTTGATTGCATCAGTTCACAAAACCTCAAAGTTTGGAAAGAATCGCTCTTTGATCTCATCCACTGTGTATGAGTGCTACAGTGCAAGTGAAGTGAGTGGAGAATGCTCAAATGTAAAGTACATATTGCTAACGACAACCATTCAGGAGTAGTAAGATAACCAGTAATTCACAAAAGTTGTTTAAGTTAGTAACACCTGGTTGAAATAACGCATGCTGGTGACTCTCGTCTGACAGTTTGACACAGTGAAGTCATTATTCCATATGGTCAATGTACTGTAAGTGTCAGTATGTTTCTATTATGAGCAGAGCAATGCTGTCTCTGTGTCGGTATGTGAGTATGTGATGAGTTGGTGTAATAGGGCCACACACAGGTGTGTGTATGCTCACCTCCTCACTGATGCACCAGCTAATTGGTCTCCTGCGGCAACCTGACATATTCACATACCCAGAATTTCACACACACACACACACACACACACACACACACACACACACACACAGTGTAGGGTGCAATAGTTATATTCACATGTACACATACTGTGCAAATATGCACATATGTGCAAACACAACCATGCACACGCCCACATGCACAGGCAGCCCGCAGAGTGTATTTCCAAATGAACTCATTATCACAGTGCTGACTCCAAGTGAGGAATGACACAGTAGCAGACTGCTCATACTGTACACACACACAACCGTAAAGTCAACAGAAGAAAATAAAAACCAATGACCAGAAAACATACAGTAAAATGAAATGAAAGAAAATGTACCCAAGAGCCAAACACGTACAGTATAGTCTTCCTACAAACCAGTGAGTCCAAGTTTTTTATGTTAAATATTGATGGTGATAGCATCCATCACGCTAACAGCTCACAAATGCACAAAGAACATGAATCCCAAAATTTACCATTACCACTGAGAAGGGAACCCTATTGTTCAGTAGATAAGAAATCACTTTCAAACAACTGTGAAGGATACTGTTGGTCGTCCAGTTAAATGCACACAAGGTGGGGTTCAGCTTCAAATAAAAATGTTCATCTTAATTTCTTCTAAATTCTTCCTGCAGAGCTGTGCCCCTGTGATGTTTTTATGCTCAATGCTTAAATTTAGTTTGTTGCTTTCAAGCTCATCTCAACAATAACTTAAGTTCATCTTATTCTTTATGGTGTAAAAAAAAAAAATGTTCACATTGTCTATCCTGCTCATTTAACCATTGTCTCTCATCCAGTTTCCAACACCCTCCCTTCCCCCTCATGGTGGAGGTCGAGAGAGGGATGTTCTGTTTTAAATAAGAAGGCAGCACTGGCCCATTAAACTCTGATAGTAATGATATTAATTTGGCAGGAACGTGTCATTTTCACAGGAGAGCAACTAGCTGAACTGTCATTACTCGCGCGCACACACACGCACACACACACATTTCATCCCATTCACACACTCTCCACACACTCAAACTCATCCTTTCTCACTGCCTCTCTTGCTCTCTCCCTCACACACACACACACACAAACCAGGAACATGTCACAGGAGAGCAGCTAGCGGTAACATTATGAGAGAGTCGGAGAGATTTGCTAATGGGATAGATTAGTGTGCCCTTGGTCACAATGGCTACAACGGAATGACTGGAGCTGTGACTTATATCCATGCCACCCTCCCACCCCCTTGATCAACCCCTTGTTCACCCCCTTTTACTCTCCAACACTGCACTTTGTCTTGCTACACTTCCACTGGCCTGTTCGTCTTCCTCTGATCCTCCACGCCTCATATTTTAGTCCATCTCTTCTATAGCTGACCAGTAGATGACAAGGTTGATCACTAGAAAGTGGAAAAGTATAAGAGCAAAAGTGAGTTGTGATCAAGTAGAAGATGGGTAACTTGTTTGTTTTACAGTAGCAACACGTCAAAATTGTTTTTCTCTCATTATGGATATGTGTTAATAGAGTCTAATAAGCACAGAGGACCCCCACAAATCAATGCATATATGCAATTGATTGAAATACTGAAGTGTTAAGGTGCAAACTAAACGAAAAGCTGACACCATCAACATGAAACTGTAAAAAGTCTATCAGAGCACTCCCTGGTAGCTAAATGGATACTATGTACCCCGCATAACTGAAAAATCCACAAACCCATCTGCAAACCTTTGTTGCATGCCATACACTCATGTATCATGGTCACATCTGCACTTTCTTCTCCAACATCTAATAAAAGCAAAAGACAAAAAAATAATAATAAATACACGAGTGGAAGAAAATAGTCCATCAATCATTTTAGAGTTCAGTTTCCACAGGTGGCTTCTTTTTGGTAAAATCTGGTAAAATGTTTTTCTACAGCTCTGTATTTAATTCTAAATGGTAGAAGGGAATGCATTGTTTGCGTTTTCATTTGCAAGTAAGAGAATGTAAAACTGAGAGGAAATGACAGAGAGTGACTGTGTGTGATTTAATAACCCGTTTAGATGAATTAGTTGTTTAAAATAAGAAGTTATTTTTGAGGCAAAATAAACACCCAAAGGACTTTAAAGTGATGCCTGCCTACCTTTAAATTCCGTTTCATTACTACACTCCTTGGGAGAATTTTCTTTATTATGTCAGAGAGATTTAGTGGCATGTGGCACATTTCAGATTATGACACTAATCCTGTGTAGTGTCTCTCTTGATAACTGCTAAATATACTCACACACACTGTCTCTCTGGCACTGGAACACACACAGGTCATATATAAATGTCTACTCACACTCACACACACTGTCCCTCAATGCACTAATAACACAACACGGGGACGTGCCAGGGTATTGTGTGCACGGTGTGCAAGAACAAACTGAACCTATTTTTATTGGTATGCTGATCCAGGTGTATGCGTGTGTTTGTGAGTCAGTGTGAAAGTGTGTGTGTGTGTGTCCCAAAATGCTGCTTTGAATGTTTGTGTGTGTGCATGTATGTGTGTGTTTATCTAAGTGTGTCCACGCTGACCCCATCTCGGCACTCCTGACCGGTTGAATGCAGGCTGCATAAATTAGTGCTGATGCTCTGCGATGTAATTATGCTGCTGTCAGGATGGTCCCTCTACTCAAATTCATTTTAATAAAGTTGGTCTCCAAGGTTACCAGCCAGGGGTCACCTTCAGTGTCAGCGCCTATGGATCGTGCCCACGCAAAGTCTGAAAGTCTGCGGTCAGAGTATGGTAACACCTTAACATGACAGCCTGGACCCCCACGTCACAACACAAACACACCTCCCACTGACTTACTCAGGATGGAGAGAGGTAGGTGGCAGAAAAGAGAACAGAGGAAACAAGTGGTTGAAGTGCCATGTGACACAGAATGAGCGAGAGGCGGATCAAACTGTGGGAAGATAGAAGATATAAGGAAAGGAGGGCAAGAGGTGTGGCACAGTGAAGAGAGAGAAGTAGGAGCATGAAGAAAGGAATAAAAAAAAGATGAAAAGAATAAAAGGAGAAGGGAGGACAAGGTTAGAGCGACAAGGAGAGGGTGAGGGAGTGTATCTCTTGGGCAGATGGCAGGGTGTATTCTCATTTGTCCTGCGACTGTGTGTGTGTGCTAACACTAACCTCCAGGGCAGAGCTGCAGCACAGAACACGCTCTCAATTAGCCAATAACACAGACCTGTGCATACAGCTGGGAGAGTAACTGTTTTGTCTATTTACACCAAATGGTTAAACATACAGGGACAATGTGTACTGCCACAGTACCAAATTTAGAGGGGTCTTCATATTCTGATTAGTTGTAGACAATTGAAATTATTTTTAAGTACCATTCCATTAATAACATGGGTGGCAGAGTCCTGTTTGCTGCATGACTTGCACAGAGGCTGCAGACTTTCAGGTTGTTTATACCAGTCATGCTAAATTAATTATTACTAGTTTAAAAATTGTTCAATTATATTTTCTTTATAAATACAGTAACAAATAACAAAAATCAGGCACTTAATTTGGTAAATCCCTTATGTGGTCCAACTCCAATAACTTGGCAGACCTTATGTCATTCAAGTAGACGTGTTAAATGTTTAAAAATAAAGGGGTTATATAATTAATTCTCTAGATATTCTTGACTAAATGACAAACTTACTGATTTTCAACTTGCTTCCTTTGGTTTTGGTTTGAGCACATGTACTGTATATGAATGCATTGATTCCGCTCCCCCTTCCTCTATATTAAAATATCTCTCTGCTTCCAGCTGTAAAACTCCTCCAGGTTATTCAGTTCGGATGGTGTCATATTTTCACTCATACAGATTGCAGTATTGGTCGGCATGTTCCTCAGGATGACATCATCTGGACTGAGAAACCCCTACAGATTACATAATCTATCTGAGTTTTTCGGTTAGAAGCATAGAGATATTTTAATATAGGGATGACAAATAGACATTTATTACCATTCATATACAGTGGCAAAAAAAAGTATGTGAACATTTTAGAATTTCATGGTTTTCTGCATTAATTTGTTATAAAATGTGATCTGATCTTCATCTACGTCAAGAGTATTAACAAATATGATGTGCCTAAAATAGTAATACAAATAACAAATCTGATCTTACATGTCTTTATTGATACCAACCATAAAAACCTTCCAAAATGATGTCAAAGACTTTAGAAACTCACCAGTCTACAGTTAGACAATCTACAAATGGGACTGTGGCTCCTCTACCAAGAAGTGGGGGGCCAGTTAAAATGACCCCAAGAGCACAACAAACACTCATTAATGAGGTAAAAAAAACAACCCAGAGTGACAGCCAAAGATCTGAAGGCAGTTTTGTGGACTGACGAAACTAAGATTAAAACTATTTGGAAAGAACACAGTCTTCTTTGATGCATCAGGGCTTGGCCAGCTTGTAGTGACTGAGGCAAAGATAAATTCCCAAGTGTATCAAATAAATCTTCATATTAATGTGAGAATGTCTGTACGTCAGCTGAAACTCTGTAGAAGTTTGGTGTTGCAACGGGACAATGACCCAAAACACCAGAGCAAGTCTACAACAGAATGGCTTCAGAAAAACTAAATCCCAGTCACAGCCCAGATCTCGACCCACTAGAAATGCTGTGGAAGGAATTTAAGAGAACCACACATGGGACGTGTAAAGAATATGACAGAGCTAAAGCAGTTCTGTCAGGAAGAATGGGCTCAAAGTCCTTGTTGTGATTCTCAATAAAGACATAAAAGTGTGTGCTATTATTTTAGGCACATTATATGTGTTAATACTCTTGACACAACTAAAGCAGTCTCGCAATCATAGTAGGTCATCTGCCTCTAACTGAGCTGTCTTATTCCCTTTTTACCAACTGTGTTTGTTTCCCGTGTATATTGAAATCTCCGTGTGCGACTGTGCTGCTGACCAGATTCACACAAACACTGCACTCTCTTTGGTCTGCAATCACTCAGTGTGTGATAGTGTGTAGTCCAGCCGTGTGGGCTGGGGTGACTTTGACTGCCTGTGTAATAGTTACAGCAGCACGCTTTGTTAGCTGCAGGTAATTTATGGTTGAACTGGCCTTATAGTCTGATACGATCGACTGCCCCGACCGTCTTTACCAGCCGGCCCCAAAGACACACAGGAAGACTCTATCTGAGGAGGGAAGGTAAGACAGTGTAACAGAGGGAGGGAGATGAAGATAGTAAGCTACAACACAATGTAGACTCTTGCTACTGGAGAGAAAAATCCGTATTTAGACTGCAAGACGTAGAAAAATAATAAAGCAAAACTGAATGTGACAAAAGCATAGCGGGGAGTAAGTAATGCTGGTGAAAGGCAGTCACAGGGCGAGAGAGTTGCACAACATTTAAGTTCTCAGCATCTCTCTTGAGGTGTACTGAGAATTAGATTGCATTAAAGACTGACAGTCCATTCATCTGAACCTTACCAAGAAGGAACATTTAGTTAATTGAATGATTAATAAATTCAGCTCAGTCACACTATTTCACTCTGGTGTTGGCTTTGGATAAAAATGTCTGCCAAATGCAAAACATCATATATCACTTGAAATCCTTTGCATGAGACTTGCATTGAGCATCAATATAACTCAAACTAGTCCACTTGTGTATACAAAGCGGGGGAGATGCAGCAGCGGCACGCAGCGGGTTGTTTAACCTTGTGCTTTGGTGGCCTGTCTGTCTTCTGCTTTGTTTCATCAGGAGACAGTGTTTTGGCATGTGAAGGGTTTTGTTGCTGGCTCATCGTTACCTCTGTCTGTGAGACACGACTCCTTTACCTCAGACTAAAGTGCAACGGGAGAGCTCACCAGCACCTGTCTTTCTAATATGGAAAGGCACAGTGGCCTCCACGCCCACTTTGTTACGCCTTCCTCCCCCTAATAAAGACAGGCACAGACCCTTGCTCTACATATACTATTTCTTCACCCCGTTCTCTAATCCAGTCAGGCAGGAACATCCTCGCCTTTCTCTCTCCTCACTCATACTTCTTTCTCCACGACTGTGGCTACTCTAATCAGGTCTGTCAGGCCAACCAGGTCCCTGACTGCAGTTCTTCTTTCATCTCCCACGTTCAAACAGAATGAGGATACTTTCATAAGACTGGGTGAGTGACAGCTGTGTGAGTCATGTGGAGACAAATCCATGATAGGGACAGGCACTTTGTCCTGTTTAAATACACTAATGGAGGATAAGAGGCCTGTCATAGGGACAGGTGGAGATAGTATGGGACACTCATCTTCACATGAGGACAATTTGTGAATGCAGAGATGGGAATGTACAGTGTAGCATGTCAGATAGAGATTGTGGTAGAGGTCAAGCAACTCCAGTCTCACCTCAACACTTTGGGTCTTTCTCGTCTTACAAGGAAAGACAGATGTGACGCTGTTTCCTCAGAGTACATAATAATGTCAGGTAAAATCAAATTTTAAAGCTCTTTTGCCTTTAAAGAACAGAAACATGTCTTAGTTAGCCACAGAACTGACTGATGTTTGCAAGCACAAGAGTCCAACAACAGTCTCCTATTCCTTGGTGGAACACTCCAATTTCACTGTTACATTAAAACACAAATCACTGGTGAACACACACACACACACACTCATCTGAATCACAGCTTACACACCCAATAGGCAGCCTTTTGGATAGATGGCACCTGCATACAGGAGGAGAGGGCACACAAATAGGATTTGAGAGTGGAAGGCGGGTGTGTGGTGATGGCGGGTGGGGGTGAGTCCATAAATAGGATTGTGTAGGAAGCAGGGCAAGCTAAATAGGATTGTAATGTACAGGAAAGGATGTATAAATAGGATATGAGAGTCAGAGCTGTGTTCTCACTAGTTCCACGTCCCTGTGGTATAAGAGTTCTCTAGGACTGTGTATGCATGTGTGTGTGTGTGTGTGTGTGTGTGTGAGTGTAGTAAAGTACAAGCCATTAATGCAGAGACTAATCTTGAGGCACCTGTCTCCTCAGGCAGAGTGTGACCTCCACTAGCCAGGTTCACCCATGTTTGTCCTCCTATCCCATTCTTCACCTCCTCCCCCTCTTTCCTCTTCTCAATCCTCACATCCCTTTCTTTTTTTCATTTCTTCTCACTTTGCTCTTATATTTCATAAATGAGATCTGTTTTTTGTTTCCCCTCTCTTCTTGACCCCTTTGGACAGGTAAACTGTCACTCTAGTTGGGTGTACACTGCGCTCCCTTGAAGAAAGGTCAACAGTCAAAGCTCTGTCTCCCTCTCTCTGTCTCTCTGCTTTGGGGGTCAGTGGGCTTTGGGAGCTGTCAGCTCAGTGCTGGTGTCTGCTGGCTGACGAACTGTGGTCAAAGGTCAGAGGTCAGGAGTTAGAGGGCAGGACGTGACCCTAAAGACAAACAGCATGGGGAAAGGGTCATACCCCTGAAAGAGACTGTCATTCTCCACACAGGGGGTAATGTAGAGTGAGCATACATACAGTGTGTGCATATTTACACACTGATGCCCTCCTCTCTTCTTTGTGTGCGCTCACTTGACCACAGGTATCATCACGCATGTGTGTGCAATGACATACGCTGTGACATGATGTGTGAGATGTGTCATGTTAGCATGGCATGCATCTATTTGCCTGTTTATGATTCCTTGTCAGAGCAGTTCTTCTCCTCCACTCATGATTACATTATAAACCCGTTTACACAGTGAAGGTCACAAAGGACCGCTATGAAAACATCATATTCTCCACGAACCAAGGCAGCAATGCATATGAAACTGACAAAGACACAGGCAGTTAGTCACACACACTGAGCAATACATGCATACTCTCATATCATCATATTTTAAGTACCAAGGTAACTGTATTAGTGTGTGGGGCCCAGGAGAGCACGCTGTCTCTTCAGACAGGTAATGGATGGTGGGACTGAAAGAGACTGAGGGGAATTAAGATAAACACACTCTAATAAAACAAACTTGCCCGGCCGCACCGCTGTCTACCATGAATTAAAACATATCACATATGCTGCATGCACATACAGTACAAGCCCGCACATGTGCACATAAACACTGCTATCAGCGCACACACACACTTAGGATTTACTGTACGTACAAAGACATGCTGAAACAGTGGAATACATGTTGGACAGTGGTGACTCTTTAATTGATCTATGAATCACACTCAAGAGATGTGTTAAATTATGAAGACAAATAAACTGTCCATATATGAGGCCCGTATTATAAACTGTTAAGCAGATTTAAAGAGATAGACATGTATGTGCTTAGAGAAGGTGCTGCATACAGAATATGTGCATTGTACCAGTAACAATGCTATTCTGGGTTTAAAGCCACCCTTGGGATAGAAGAAAAATAAAATTGTCTCCAAAGTGTTGTGGATTAATTGCAGGTGAAAAAGCCTGCAACCAGACAGAATGGTCATTTAAAGTTACTGTACTGTACTGTAGGATAAAAAAAATCATGCATTACTGTAGGCTCTTTATGTCAAAAAGGTATCAGATACAGGTAAACTCTAACATTTTAGACAGCTTAATAATAATAATAAGTAATCCAAGACTGTAGCCTGAAATGTAAAAAATAAAAAAGTAGGTCCCCAATAGGAAACTCTAATACCCACCGGTGTATAGTGTAAGGAGAGTTATGGCCAAAAGTTGGTGGACCCTCACTCCCAATGCTTCATACATGCATGCACACTTTTCCAAGTTCATGCACCGCTGATCTAAGTACATAATGAAGTGTGACATATCAAGCAAAGGCGCTAATGGGGTGTGAAGTCATTAGTGAACTCTCTCTCTCTTTCTCTCTCTCACACACACACACATACACACACAACTTTGTGTGTGCATAACAACACACCTATTTGAGTCTTTTGAGTCTTGTGATGTGTGCTTGTGATAAGCCCTTTAAGCTGTCCTCACTCCAGGGTAACATTAGTGAACTATATTTTACAGATCAGCTTCTCAAACGAGATGTCCACTGCATGAACGTATCACGCATGGGCTGTGTTAACGTCAGTTTTATCGTGTGCACAAATTACGGGTAATGTAAGGGTAAAAGAAATTAGTCATAGAGTGGACACATTTGCAGGACCTCTACTTTTACTGGTACTGGCACCTGACACTCACAGACTTCTAACAAATGCATGTGTGTGTTAACTTGACATAACTGATGTAATGTTGTCTGACATACATTTACAACTGGCACAAGAATGAGAAGAGAAAGAGGGGAAGGAAGAGACACTCTAAAAGCTTGTCAGTCCCTCTTAATTATTCTAATTGCTGAGCTCAAGCTTCATGCCAAGGCTTAGGCATTCCCCTGGCACAACACCACAAGCCTCCCATCACAGACACACATACACGATTCAGCCACTGCATTGCCTTGAAACCTCTCCTCGCTCCTCGTTTAGTCCTCTTCCCTCATCTCCATATAGAACTCCCCCAGCTCTCTCTTTCCGTCAGCTCCCTCTATCAGAATCCCTCCACCCTCAGAGCACCCGCTTATTCCTCCACTCCTCCTCCTCTCCTCCCATCACAACAGACCCTTCTGCTTCCTCTCCCCAGCCACTCCTCTCCTCCACCCCTCCGTTCCTCCGAACTGGATTAAAAGTACTTTTCATTACCCGTGCGGGAGATATGGCACTTAAAAATCACCCCATTATCATTTTTCACCCAGCAAACAGCACACACTCTCACAGAGACATAATTACCACACCCTGTCATACCAGGGAGATGGAGGCTGCTGATTTCCAGCCAGGCCGTGTATGTCACTCTCTGTGTGTATGTGTATGTGTGTGTGTGTGTGTGTAAGAAACTGCTGCCTGTCCGCCTGCCTGCCTACTTCTCTTATTGATATTAAAAGCGCTGCATAAACGAGTGTTTAAAATGGCTGTCAGAGGGGGAGAGAGAGGATCCACTCCAATCACAAACTGCAACACACATCACTGGATCTCTTTCCCAGCTTGGCACATGGTAATGACCTGGAATAACAGAATACTGCCGGATGATTCCCGTTCCCACATTCCAAGTTGTGTGAGGCTACAGAGGAGTCAGCTGAAATGGGAAGGAGTGAGTGATAGAGCTCGCTTTAACCAGTCAACACTTAACACATAATGAATTGGGAGTCATATGATGAATTGGATTTATTGCGATGCTTGTTCTTAACGGCAAAAGCGATTCAAACTGCGTGACTGGGGAAGGAAGAGGAACCTGACTCATTCACACTCATATTCATTTAGGAAGTCGGTCCTCATCTAGCAGTTAGACCAGTTCTGCCGGGGCCATGCCTTCACTCACAGCATTCACAAGGGGGTGTTAAGTATATACATGTTTAAAACTCTCTCTGCACACGTAAGACATTTATCACGATGACAATGCTGCATGGCGGCCCCCAATATCACTCCGCAGGGGACCACCATTGGCCTGTCACAGGAATTGGTGTCTATAATTATGCCTGTAGATAAAGCAGGGACAAACGTGGGTCCTGCATGATTAACTGGGTTGCTGTTTGATCACATTTGATTAATTTGTGGCATAAATCTTCAGGCTGTCGCCCCTGCTAGAGACCATTAGCCCTGACACTGACACCCCTGACACACACACACATACTTTTTAGAAGAACGACTGTACAAAAAGCAGGGGTGTGCTGCTGGCCTTTGAGTGCTTTGAGTTGGTGGGGAAAAATTTAAAAAACGAAATGCATGCACTCGCCAACATGTATTCCAAATCTATCTGCATGGGGTCACTAGTGTGGGAGTGGGGTGCAGATGGGGTGGGTGGTACACCTAAGCAATATAGAGAGAGAAATGCAGGTGTACTGGATTATAATATTAGGCAAACATGAGCTCTGAGGTCTAATTATGACACAAGGGAGGTTAGAGAGTGAGAGAGAGAGAGAGAGATGCAGTACTGTGTGGTGAAGTGGATGCTGAAGCCAGCAGAACCTGCCTGGTCATTTGTAAACAGGTAACGATGCAGGCCAGGTGTATGAGCATATGTACCAATGAGCAGGGGAGGATATGGGGGAAAGGGAGGGAGAGAAGAGAGAGAAGTCCAGGGAAGAGAGTGGGAGGAGTAGAGGGAGGATCTAATTAGGGTGAATTTACAGTGCCCTGTGCCAAACAGCTAAAATGGCCAACTGGGCACAGAGATTTATTACTGGGTTAAATTAGGTTGTCTGGTGAGAGTTGGTAAGACCACCTGCAGCTGTCAATTGTCTGTGATTATTAGAACTGTACAGAAAGATAACACCAGCCACATAAACATAGTCAAAGTGCAACAGCAGATTGGTGGAGATGCAAGTTCATGAAGAAAAAGCTATATTTTTTGTGTTTAGGACAATATCAATTGGGTCAAGTGACTGATTAGGAATGATGCTTGAACCTATTTAGCATGAATCAATGAACCTCTGGACAGAAGGTTTCCAGAGCAAAGACTCTTTCCCTCCATTTGCATTAGTATCCTTGATCAAATCTGCAAGATAAACAGGTTTAAAACGTGATGGGGGATATTAAACTTGCAGACTGAGCCTGACTCCCCCTCCCCAGGCTTGTCTGGAACGCGGGGCTGGGGTTTGTGCCTCAGCATTTGACTCTAGCTGCTGAGAACAAGGACGTGGCACAGCAAGTCAGCCCTGAGCAGCCATATTTTCATGGTCGGTTTCCATTTAAATATCTGACTGACAGGGAACATGGCGCCATTAAGGCGTCCTGAGGGCCCAGCACAAGAGGAGGAAATGGGCAGATAAAACCCCCCAGGGGAGAGGAGGGGGTGAAAGACGGGCCATACTGCCTGCAAAGCCTTTAACAGTGGGACCTGCTCTTAAAACTGCATAGGCACCATTGAGTCCTTCATCTCTTCACATCCAAAACAACCTTGTCTCTCTGGAACAAAAGCAGGATTTATCTAGCATAACTTACAGCCCCTACCTGACTTTCTTTATCTGATGGCAGCATGAGGTCATATGACATGTGAGTGTACAGTAGTGAGTGTACTGTATTTACTGTATGTTCACAGAAACTTGTAATAGATTACTCTAAGGTCTGCTGTACAGTAATTCTCAAATATGTAATACAAACAGTACTATACTACAGAAAAACAACAAGATTAGTTTTCAGTCAGTCATTAGATGTGAGGCCCTGACATTGTCTTTCTTGATCTTGAACCAATTTGTCTAAGTCTCATCTTGATCTGTGGATTTTTTTGAATCACTATAATCGTGTTCGCCCATCCTTTACCAAGTTACCAAGCACACTCATTGTCTTGTCTTAGTCTTAGCTACAACACTGGTGTTAAATAAGCTGAGCTCCAGTCTGCTGGGACAAGAATCTTAACAGTGGCTGCTGCCAGGCCTAGAGGTTAAGTGGCTGTCAGAGAGGGTGAAACACAGAGTCCAGTGGCTCTGACACACACAAATACAAATGAGCAGTGCCAGCCAGAAGGCCGACCAGCCGGGCAGGACAGTGGCACCATAAAGACAGAGAAAGAGATGAAGAAAGAAGAACAGAGAAGGGGGATCGTCTGCCAGTGCCACTACGTTTACCCCTTAACTTCCCAGAATCCAGCTTTCAGTGGCCACACTTTACCCCCGCCTTCCTCCTATACTGCCAACCCCAATAAAGGTCAAGACTCTGCCTCCCTCTTAAGAAGCTCATTTGCATCCCGCCGGCAAATGGCCAGTCAGAGCTTGTTCAAAGGGTCTGCTAATCCAATCAGATTGCTCATCTGTGAGGCCTTATCGCCACAGACACCGACATCTGCGGGAACCACATCAGAGGGCATCATGGGGCTGCTGGTTGTGATTGGTGGAGACAGAGAGTCAGAGGGAAGTAGGCATCACAAGGCTTCAACAGGGCTCTAACTTAGCCAGGAGTGACAGTCGGAGAGCAGGGGAGGCTTAACCAACACTTCCCATGTTATGACTGCTGCCCCAGGAATGGCAAAGATACATATTGGGTGTGAAATACGAATTAGACCAGTAGGGTTTCATCTGTATCTACTACTGAGCACAGAGCAGGAAAAAGTATGGTGTACGAACATCACATAAATATCAGTATCTATTAGAAAAAGTAAATATTTAAGAACATCCTTTCTGAAGTCAAGTGTATTTCTGCACAAAACAATATAAAGCGAAAAATAATTTTTACACAATTCTGATTATTCACTTAAAACAAAAGACACCTTGAAAACACAGATAAAAGGTACAGTGTAAAACAAAGGAATGGGTATAAGAACCGGTCTACATATATGCCCTTCAGCCCCAATGGAAGGCAGACAAACCTTGCTTGTGTAGGTTAATGTTTAACTTTCAGCACACACACACACACACACACACACACACACACACACACACACACACAGGGCCATATCACCAGTATAACAGCAGCCACAGGAGTAAAAACACAGTTTGCTCATTCAGGTATATAAGTTACAGAGGTGATCTGGCTGTGCGAGTGACTTTGCGTCCAGGGACATGGCTGGACATAAAGGGACATGAGGGGACATAAAGGTACACGGGGACGGAGAAACCAACTTGGCTGCCCTTGCACACAATCCCACAGAGACCACAGTCCCATCCGTCTCTCCTTCTCCATTTCCACTCTCGCTATTCCAACTCTCCCCTCTCTTCTTTCTCCTCCAACTTTCTGGTTCCTTCTTCCCATCCTCCCTCTCCAACCTCTTGGCGTCTGCCCTCCATCATCCCTCCCCTTATTTGTCTCAACCCTGCACTTGCTCTCGACCCCACTGGTGTCACTATTAGCTGCATCACACTGGGATCTCGATTGTTGAGGTATGGAGACAGAGTCAATGGAGCGTGGCACAGACAGACATCCATATACCCCCATCACCACTGCTTCCTCCAGCTCCCTCCTCTCTGTAATTCTCTCTCAGGCCTTTTCCCATCCCTTCCTGATCATTTGCTTGGAATGAGGCCAGATTGGATTTAACTAGCCGGACTAAATGTATTTTTTAAACATATTGTGAGCTATCCTCTGTAGCAGTTCAGTAGATGAAAAGCTACATACTAACTTCAAAATATAAAACTTGAAACTTTAGAATAAAAATTTCAGGCTAATAACCGTAGAGCCGTTCTTTTAGTGACAACAATGTGTAACAGAACCATAGCCTGTCGGTTATGTGACCTGCTCTTTGTCCCAGCTTTGGCAGACTATTAGACCTGGAGCAAGGAGTCAGAGAGGTGAGGCAGACGTGAGGAGGAGGCAGAGGTGGATCTATAACAGCTCTCCAAGCAAAGCGCTGCTCCAGGAGAGGTAGGTATGGATTCAACCTATCCCTCTCTTTTCTCTTACATTCTCCTTTTGTGTAAAGCGCTATGTGTGCAGCGTGTTTGCAAGAAGCAAGTGTGTGTGTGTGTGTGTGTATCTGCACCCTGTGCATGTGATAAGCCTGTGGTAGTAGTGGTCCTGTGAGGGACCTAAGGCCCTGTTCTCCTGATTAGTCATTTATCAGGCCTGGCAGCCCAGACCCGCCATAATCACTCTTCTCTTACCCCTCCTCCTTTTCCTCAGCTGATCCCCCTCTATCCCTCTAGATCTCCCCTGTATCCACCCCTACAACAATGCTCTCCATCCCCCAACACCAAAGTCAATATGGTGGTACATGTACATGCCTATCCACCCTCTACCTGCCTCTATTCAAGATGCACCCACTCCATCCACTTTGTCCTCTCTACTCACTTCTCTCTGTCCTGATGTGTCTAGCTGGGAGAGCCCTTTCCTTCTCCTCTTCATAAAATCCAATCCAATTTCTCTGTGTTGTGATTGGGCTAGAGAGGCAAAGCTGCAGCTAAAGACACATTTCCAATTTGTCTGTTTGAATTTTTCTGAGTTGGAGCAGTTTAATGTTGAAGAAAGAGAAGAAGCGTACATGATGAGAGGAAGGTGGGAGGGCAAGTGTCTTCTGGAGCGGTAGGAGGACTTCCCTATCAACCAGCACCACACTCCCTCGTCCTGCCATGTCAACAAGGAGGGATTAGGGTACCAGACATATTGAGGAGACCAAAATGAGTTAATGCAGTTAACCAGCCCCTTCTTCTCAACCTGTCTTCCCTCAGTTGGGAGAAATTGGAAAAGATGTCTGGCCTAGGAAAGGGAATCTAATCTGGACTATGCAGACCAGAGGATATAGACACATGAAAGGCCTGTCCTGCTTCCCATGCCTCTTTTCTCTTTCCTTCACCCTTCCTTGCCATCATTCCTGCTCTCTTTTCCCTATCTTTCTAAAGGGGAGGGGTGCAGAAGAAGGAAGGAGAGAAATGTGAAAATGAACATATACAGAGCCGGCTAAATCCAATATGAGGTTAAAAAAAATCAGCAAATAAAAAGGGAAAACTGAAGAAAAAATTGGGGTATAGATATGGGGAAAGAGGACAAAGCAAGTGTGTGTATGTGTGTTATCATGGAGCGTGACAGCTGTTTGAACCCCCAGGGAGATAACAGCTGGGACTCCACCACAAACACACACTCTTCTACATATCCCTCACTTCATTTCTCCTTAACTATCTCCGTATGCCTCCATCCCTGGCCTCATCTTTTCCTCCAGCTCCTCTTCTCATTCATTTAATTTTTATTCCCCTGCTCAAACTTCTCCGCTCGTTTTCTTTCAGCCTATTGATATGCTCTCCACTCATCTCTATGGATCCACTTGTTTTCTTTTTTTTTTATTCTTTTTTTGTGCAATTATGTTTTACATCCCTCTTTTCTCTTTGTTTCAGACAGATACAGTAGCAAGAAAAAGTATGTGACCCTTTTGAAATTTGCCTAAAATAATAACACAAAGAAATTCAGATCTTTAATGTCTTTATTGAGAACACAAAAAACAGAAAAACCTCATACTGTTAATAACCTCCAAAAAGCCAATTGGAGTCAGGCATTAGCATAAGTTCAGATAATTATGTTGAGGGTGTGGACTAGAGCTGCTTTGACTGACAAAAACCCCTCTAACTTTTTGAGTTGGCTCTACACAAGAAGAATACGCTTATGTGAGCCATGCCTCGCCAACAGAACCTTACAGAGGATCTGTGATCAATAATTGTTGATTTACATAAAGCTGGAAAGGGTTACAAAGTGATGTCAAAGACTTTAGAAACTCCCCAGTCTACACTTGATGACAGTTTTGGACTGTGGGTCCTCTACCAATAAGTGGGCGGCCAGTCAAAATGACCCCAAGAGCACACCAAACACTCAATGAGGTAAAGAGAGACAGCCAAAGATTTGAAAGCATCGTTGGAACTGGCTAACATCTGTGTTCATGAGGCACCAGTACGTACAACATTAGACAAGACGGATGTCTATGGCAGGACACCACAAAAGAGGCTAGTGCTTACTAAAAAAGGACATTGCTTCACGGCTGAAGTTTTCCAAAGGGCACATTGACACTCCACAGCAGTACTGGCAAAATGTTTTGTGGACTGATGAAACTAAGTGTAAGTGTATCAAAAATTCTTCAGGATAATGGTTAAGGTCAACCAGTTATTAATTCCAAGGGTTAACATATTTTTTCCACTAGCACTATGAGGTTGTATGGTGTTTCTCACAGACCTAAATACTTTTTCTTGCTACTGTATGAAAATCCAGTGCATTGCAAAAAGCATTGTTTCTTTCTTTATTTACATGATTTCAATCAAATTTCAACATTTTCATCTTTCCCTGTTCTGCTGAGGTCTGTTGCAGGGTTGAAAAAAAAAAAGAATTTAATCTCTTTAATAAATCTCCATGTAAACAAAGCCAGCATTAGGAGGACAGAGTTTAAACGGAGGGTGTCACACTACAATTACAAACCGTGGCTTTAACCACACCTCTCCCCCGCTGGCTGTGTCTCTTTATAGAGCAGTCTGTGTAATAGGGGCTCTCTTATAAAACACAGCGCCGTGTCACACACACATTACTCAGCCCACCACCCCTTTAAATGATCCAAAGATGTATGAGGCCATCTGTGGGCCGCAATTAAATACCAACCCCTTTAATTCAGCTGCATGCTACATTACCGCCCTCTGTCCAAAGCCCTGTAGACCAGTTACAGGATTGGCTGAAGTCACACAATAAAGTTAGTCACACTTAACATGTCATTTGTGTTTTTTCTCACAACTGACACAAAATGTATGCATTGTGTGAAAATCCTTTTAGAGCACAAATAAAAACTTGTTTTTGCTTTTAATAATTATTGTAGTATTTCTTATTATATTTATATTTGATGAGGACAACAGAAACATAAAAGGAAATTAAAACGTATATAATAAATCGTTGTACTTGAAATTCACAATCGTTGTACTTGAAATTAAACTTTAAAGTTTAACGCGAAATAAACTTCGGTCTTCAAAGAACAGGCCCGACAGGTTTAAAGAGAACATGATAACTGATGTTTCCTTTTCATGAACATCTTGTACATTAAGGACTTCTTCCTCTTCTCCCTAAAAATCAATTACACCTTCTTCTCCTCCTCCTCCTCGCCCGTTCACCAACAATCAGGAAGAGGTACATGAAATTAGTGTGCTGTTGAACACATGCTCCAGCTTTTTCTTATTTCATATCACCCCCATCTGATTGCCTTTCATTGTCAGACTCATAAAAGTCTTTTTCTGCTCCTCCTGTATGTCCTCTAGCTTCTTGGAGATTCTTAAAAAGACCATTCCCTGACTATCTGTCTGTCTCTCCTTCATTTTTCTCTTTTTCTTCCTCCGTCTCACTGTGCGCACATTGCCATTCCTCGTCCATTGACTGAACCGGCCTTGTCTCTGAGTGCTAATTGTCTCATTCTGAGGACTTAAGGATGCTAGATGGGCACTAGATGTGTTAAAGAGACAGACTGTGAAACCAGTGTGTGACTGGCAAATTACATCCTTGGCCTTTCTACGGTTGGCAAAGACACTTAATAAGCTCTCAATGTGTTCAACAGCTAGGTGAATAGTTCACTGGCTCCACTGTTGAATCTGAATCGCTCTGAAAAATGCTGCACAGAGCCTGTGCTCATGAGTGCGTATTTGTGTGTGTGTGTGCGTTCAGTAAGGTGCTGTTTGTATTCTCAGAGCAGTCGACCCGGCGTTCTTCTCAGTGACAGGATCGGGGCAGATCAGCGCTCACTTACAGAACAACTCACCTGAGGAAAAACTCTCCTCACAGTACACCACCCTTTTTCTGTTTCTGCCTTTTTACCCCTTTGCTCCTTCTCTCTCTCTCTCTCTTTCTCTGTCTCTGACCCAGACAGACATCCCCTTGAGCTACTGTACTCAGCTCTCCTTCTCCCCTTTTCTTTTTCAGTTTTCGTTCCCTAACTCTATCTGTCTCTTTTTATATCATGCTCTCTGTAAAGATACCCTGTGGGAGGGCAGTATCTAACAAACACAACCACACACACTGACTGTCTATGGTTGCACCGACACTGACGTGCATGCGTGTGCACGCATGCAGGCATCACCTGCATCGCTAACCTCCACTCCAGTTTTCACGGAGACCGGTGATGGGAATAAAAGATTCTCCCACTCTATCCCTCTTTCTCTCACTTTATGCACAAAGATGCACACTAACAAACAGACACACAAACGCGGACGAATCATACCAAATGCTCTATTTTCTGCCGCTGTGTGGTGATTTATGAAAGGTGTTTCTCACAGCAGGCAGATAGTGCTGTTTGGAATGCTTCATTTCATAAATCTATTCTCCATTCTCCTTTCTCTGCATCCCCTCCCTCTCCTCCACTCTCGTATTTCCTCTTTTCTCCCCTAGTGCAGGACTCCCTCAGCCTCTGTTGACACATACTGCACACTGTATGTGTGTGTACGAGTGAGTGTATGGATGGGGAGGGGAACGAGAGACATAAGTAGGCTTTGTCTGCAGTCAGGGTAATGATGCAGGAACAACCAAAGCCCCAGCAAAAATCCCACTCTCCTGGGGTCTTTCTCTCTTTCTGGCTCTGACTTTACTCTCCCCATGCTCACCTCACCCACCCACCCACCCACACACACACACACACACACCAATGTACACATACAGGCATGCCTGACACAGAGTCAAGCAGCGTTAAGTTGTGTAAACAAAAGTGAGACATCAAGTGTGATCCAACTCCCCAATGAAGCTGCGCATCCAACTAATAAACACACACATTAATAACTTGGCTTGATATATCACATTTATCAACACACACACACACACACAGGGGCCAGGAAAAACAGTGCTGTGTAAGGAAAACAGTTGAGGGATTACATATGTTGGAAACAATAAACAGACAAATATGAAGTAGAGTATTAGTAAAGTGACGTGCCCTTTGCACACTTTATTGTGTTGTACTGTAGATATCATTTAATTCAATAAAGGAGAGCTTTAGATTTTTTTGTAAATGTATTTAAAAGAAAACCCATTTAGAAGAGGATTCAAAGCCTTTGCTGTGGCCCCCAACATTTTGGACAGGTGCATGTTTGCTTTAATTATCCTTGAGATGTATCTAGAAGGTAATTTAATTGATTGCACATACAGTATCTTAACAGTATTTAGCCCCCTTCACACTTAAAAAAATAAAATAAATTTACAAAATAATAATTGAAAAAGAGTATAAAATCATTTCTAAAGCTCTGCTGATTCTCAGGAGCACAGTGGCAAACCAAATCTGGAGGTTTCTGTTTTTGACAGATATTAAAATCATTACAGAAAACTATGCAAAGGCAATCGAATGCAGGAACGCTCTCTGTGGTCTGGGTCCTTTTCAAATGAGCCTTGTGTGTAACTATGCAGTGAGATATGAATGTGCTCATTTACAACTGCTGCAAAGAGCAATGGACATGTTGCTCGTAGGACCGAAGTTAGCCTGCACCACAGCGTGTGTTTGTGAGCTCTGGGTTCCTCGTGACCATGGGTCATCAGGCAGTGCTGAACGTGGTGGGAAAATACTTGTTAAGCACAACTCTGCATCTACTGCAGTGCAAGTGTGTATAAGAACAGAGAATGCAAGAGAGAGAGAGCGAGAGAGGGAGAGTTGGGGGCCACAGTGTAGATAAGGTAGACTTGTTCCTTATTTATGTCTTATTATAGCTACAGCGGGGCCAGGCCACAGACACAGTCACTGGGGACACAATGATGAACTACTCGACAAGACAGCCTGCTCACTCCTGGGAAGACACACTCCTTCTATTCCCCACTCCTTCGCCTTCTTCTTTAACACTTCCTTCTCCCTCCAGTTTCCTGCTTGTTTTTAACTCTTTCTCCCTTTCCCTTCAACAACCTCATTCTGTCTTCGCCGCTCCTCCACCACAAGAACTCCGCAGTATCTTGATTCATCTCAACTCCTCTTCTGCTTTCCCATCATGCTCTTTCCAGACTTACTGCAACACATGGAGCAAGGAGGATGGTAGTGTAAACAGGGAGTAACCCAAAGGCGGTGCAGTCGGGTGGAACAGCAAGCAGGTGACATGATTAAGACATCCCCTTTCTCCCTCATGCACACACAGAGCACCTCTTTCCTGTTACACTCCCTCTGTTGTTTCTAATCCTCCCTTGCTCTCTCTCGTGGGGTGACCTGCAGAGGTGGATGTGACTGAGCTCATTACCTGCCTTAATGAGAAGACAGCACAACTGAGGCAGCAGCTGCAACTTACCTGAACACTGCACACACATACACTGGATCACATGAGAACACAAACAAATACATGCTCCTAACTACTGAGACAAGCAAATATACTTGATTACACCTCAGAGAGATAAAGTCTCAAAGTAAGATGGGGATAAAAGTGAGAGGTATGTAATGTCTCCCATGCTTGCTGCTGATACCACTGATTCTCAGCTGTATCTTAGTTGTTGTTTTATGGAATTACCCTTGTACCAACATGCTCTTCCTGTGAGTAAAGCTTTTTTTTGCCTGGTTCAGGAAAATTAATGTCTATGAGCACAATACAATCCATCATAGGCTGAAAGCAGAGGTCATTCTGGAAGTGATAGCAGGCAAGATAGGCTTCTCCTTCATGTACACACACACACACACACACACACAAAAGGAAAGGGTGTGTGTAAGGAGAATATAGAAACATGGGGGGCATAGGATCCTTGAATCCCTAAATGTTTCCTCTGTTTCTTTGACTTTGGTAAGCTAGAGATGGTAAGAAGAAGCTAAAGAAAGCACTTGTGCATATGACGCTGTAGACTCCCATTGCAATATCAGTATAAATACTTTTAAATATTTTTTTTATGTTTTAATCTAAGAAATCAAAGGAACATTTGTAATTTTCTTTTCATATTTTTATGTGATAATAAACCTGCACCTGTTCACTATGCAAAGTGCATCCACCTGAAATCACATGTTAGACATGCTACAGCATTACTACTTTATCCATGTGCTGGGTTCAGTGTGGGCTACAGGTGTAAACTGATGTGCATCACATGCAATGTGACCAGTGTGTATTGTATATAAGTTAAATGTTTATGTGTTATGTGGCATTGACAACTACAATACACTGCCTATTAAAAAAATGTTCATATTCATTGGACACCTTTAGCTTTGATTACAGCACACATCTGGTGTGGCAATGTTTCGACTAGTTTCTTCAATGTCACATTATTCCCATTCAGAGGTGCGTTCATTTCTAGCCAAGATCCTGTACTGATGATGGGAGAGTTGGACCACTGCCCAAAGTCTCCTCCAGCACATCCCAAAGATTCTGCAAGGGGTTAAGGTTTCATACCCAGGTCTATATACAGTACATGTGTGATATAGCTGATGTTGATTTTAGTTTATTCATTCTCCCCATTCTGTGTGTGTCATATTGGTTTTAGAGCATTTCCATCTTTTGATTATTAATCAGCAGTTTTGATTATTAATAAATTACTTTAATGGAATACTTCAGATGATGTGCATATACTTTATATGTAGTGTACAGTGTCATTACCGCATATTGGTACAAGTAGCATAAAGTCTCAGAGCTACATATTCTTATGAGGGATCAAGGGGAGTCAAGGCCACACAAATGTAGACACAGAAAACCAGCACAGTGCCCTTCTCATCCTCTGAACATGTAAAGATGTTGACATATTAATCACATGCATTAATTATTGACAATAGCTTCAATATGAAAAGCAAACATCCATCACCCTTGTCCTGTTTTAAATAATTTTTACCTTCCCTACATGGATAATCATATGGCTATTGATTTAGATACTTAGAGCACAAGGGCATATTGATAACACATACAGTGGCAAGAAAAAGTATGTGAACATTTTGGAATTTCATGGTTTTCTACATTAATTTGTCATAAGATGTGATCTGATCTTCATTTAGGTCAAGAGTATAAACGGTAAAAGTATGTGAACCATTTAAATAATGACCTAAGAAAAGCTAACTGCAATCAGGTGTTACCATAAGTTAAAGAAATTACTTTGGAGGTGTGGACTAGATCTTCTTTGACTGACAAAAAACCCTCTGATAGTTTGAGTTTGCTCTACACAAGAAGACTACACTTATGTGAGCTATACCTTGCCAACAGAAGCTGACAGAATCTAAGATCAAGAATTGTTGATTTACATAAATTATGAATTTACATAAATAACTGTGTCTGCATGGACACAGACATCACATCAGCCACAGAAGCTGAAGCTGTCCTGAATAAAATAGACTCTGTCACACAGGTGTTTAAACACTGTGCAAGGCTGACATGGAAAGAATGAAATGTAGATAAAGACAAAGACAGCTACACTTTGTCCAGTAAGTGGACATATGAGGCCCCCCTGTCTCTCTCGCTCTCTCAAAGATGGAGAGAGAGGGTGTTATCTGTCTGACACAGTGAAGGATGTGTGGTCAAGTTCTACTCTGATGCTCCTGCAAATCAGCCTTCACTGTTGTCACCTGGCCGACCGACGGTCACACATCACTGATGTCACCCTAACATGATGTCAAAAACCCCACACCCACTGCACACACAACACCAGATTGTATAGTTTCCTTTACTTAAGCCAATGACACAAGTCAAGAATCCGCAGAGCAATGAATGACAGCAGGTCTTAAACTATGTTGAGAACATGAAAAATGTTCTGCTTTGGTTTATGTTTTCTATTTAACCTTAACAGAAGGTGTTTTCTCAAGCATAAGCCACAAGGAAATTCACCAGCTGGAAGAGCTACAACACAGATTTTTAAACCAGACTTAAAGTAGATTTTAAAACCTGTAAATTTACCAACTTATCTCCTGATGTGCTGCATGGTGTGATTCATATTTGAAGAATAAATTGAATTAAGTATCTGCAGAATAAAACAAACAGGAGAGTATTTTAGGATTTCACAGTAGGCTTTTGTTAACTTGACCATTTTGTTCTACCTTATTTAGTAATAGTATATTTACAAGAAATCAATGTTCTTTAAAAAATGAAAAATAAAGTAATTGACTATAATAAACATTATGAGATGACAGACTCATCAAACAACTTTGAATGTTTTTCCTTTAATGGTCCCAGTGAAATACCCCATTTTTGAGACCGTAAGAAATGAAGTTATCACAGAGATACCATCATTTTACTGAGTGATGCTCAAACATCAGTAATCTATTCATGCTGGAGATAATAACAAAGATGAGAAGAAGTAGAGAGATCGATGCCTCCCTCCCCCAAGATCTATTGCTTTCTGATCGATTTCTCACTGATAAGCCTTTCTGTGATAAACCGCACTTCCGTTGTGATGGTTCTGCTGTTGAAGCCAGTGGTGAAGACAACGTAAGATACCTGAGTCGGACTGAGCTTCTGCTCACTGGATCAGTATATTTTATATGACAGGATCCCAAGAATGTGAAGAGAGTGTTCATAATGTGAGCAGCTCCGATTAGACGTAGACGAAGTATACACCTCACTGGGTCCTATGAGGACACCATGCAGAGACAAAGCCATAAATGTGACTTCTCTTAAATATCGTTGTAGATACTGACTATTTCAAAAGCATTAACTTTTTACTTGAACTTTATTGTTCCCAATGAGTAAATATGTGTCACAGCCAGGTAAAGATATTTATTTTACTAAAAACTAAAGCCTCTATTTGCAAACTCCATAAAATAATGTAGTGCAATAACAACATAATATAAAAACAAGCAATACAAAACAAAAAAAAACTTCTTTGACTTTGTATGGCTCTACTTTCAAGACTCTGAATCTCCTCTCAGTTGGGGCCAGTTCAAATTCTCATACAGAAGATGGAAAAGACAGACTGGGGCAGCTTGAGCATTTGAAATGGCTCTCCTCTGAAAAATATTAGATCGATTAGGCAGCTTAATGCCAATGACCACACTTTCCACTTTAACTACAGTGTATGATGCAATTTATTCCTGTATCTTAAGCCCACAAGATATCTGCTACACTGAACCTGTTCAGTGAGCTGTCCTTTAATGACAGACAGGGGCCAGTGGAAGCATACTGCAGATTCAACAAGGTGCGATTGATGCTGACACACTGACACAACACATGCTTTTCATGTGGGACAGAAACATGTGCAGGCTGTAAAAACAAATGCCCCAGCTATAATAACCATTATTACTGTTAAAGTTTAGTAGGTTTGCCTGCATGAGTATGCTGTATGCTGTAAGCCAGCATACATGAGCAAAAGCTGGGCTGAAGAAATTTCAACTAATGTACAAAACCACTAAAAGCCAGTCCCAGAAAAGGCCAAGCAACTACGATTGTATTAAATGATATTGGATTTATAAGAAATAAAGCATGCACAGTCAATCAAATTAAAGCTACATGCTGTCTAAAGTGCAGCTAGAATGTCTGTGTCCTGTGATTCATACTAAACATTAATACCATTCTAACCAATTGTGTTTGCAATGCAAATTACTGAAAACGCTACACTGCCCACTACAACATAGTAGTACCAGTCATGTATATCACTCCCCCAGTTCTCATATGCATCACACAGGACAAGTCATATACGCCGCCGCCCTCATGACAAGCCAAGCAACTACGATTGTATTAAATGATATTGGATTTATAAGAAATAAAGCATGCACAGTCAATCAAATTAAAGCTACATGCTGTCTAACAACATAGTAGTACCAGTCATGTATATCACTCCCCCAGTTCTCATATGCATCACACAGGACAAGTCATATACGCCGCCGCCCTCATGACTCCCCAATCTCCTCATCCCCTGGGCTCTTGTCTATGATTGGAATGAAAGGTAATGGTCCTGAAAGAGTAAGAAAGGAGACTTTCCTACACTCTTATCTCTTCACATCGACAGTCATTGGAGCAGTCTCCTGTACTCACATAAAGTCGTCCTTATGTCTGCACACATGCACAAACACATAGTGCATATCTGCTGCAGGATGATGGCAGAAACAACATTGGTTTAATTGTGAAACACATCAAAGGAAAACACATTTTGCATGAGGCATCTCAGAGGATGAAAGAGTATAGTAATAGTAACAGTTTTGTCTCTTTGAGAGAATATACATAAAAAAATCCGGAAAGATGTAATGCTAAACAGATACAAAGTAATTTAATAGGAAGTTTAAAATATTCATAAATATTGAATTAATCATTTATAAAAGATCTTAAATTAACTGCCGTCCTTGAAGTATTAGAAGTGAGGAAAGAAGCAGGAGAGAAAGTCTGTGATAGAGAAAGAGAATGATAAAGAATTAACCCTCTAGACATTTTTCCTTCCCTGTGCAAACATCTCCTCAGTCTGATGAATGAATATTCATGTTTGATCCAGACACGACTGCTGAACAAAGGCGGCGGAAGCCTTAAAACAGATATCGCTCTACTTGTGATGTAGAATCACGCGCAGACTCCTCCTGGAGGTCAGATTTATCCTGAATCACTCTGTCTGCGAAGATGTTTAGGGTGATACATCATTGATATACACAAAAATATCTGGACACCACGCTTTGCTGTGAGCCTTACGTTTCCCTGTGTTCCCCTGTACACGTCTGTGAATCTGTGTGGGACAGTGGAGTTAAGGACAGTGAAGGCTGCTCTGATCACATCCTCACCACTGTTCCCGCTGATGCAGCATCCTGCTACTGGAATCTAGCTGGTGACCTGAAACTATTCACTCACTTCCCCCGAAATCCCCCTGTGTTAGTGGAACATGCATGGGTGTGAATGTGTGTGAATAAGGGCTGAGTTGGCGTTCTGTGAGCCTCTCAGAGATAGTAGTGTCTTACAGTAGATTACAGAGGATCCAAACCATACGCCCACCAGGCTCAACTAGACCAGTGCTCTATTCCTGTCTATCCCACAGCATAAGGAGGATAATAATGAAATATAATGGGGGGGGGGGGACCCACATCTACACACACAGCATGAAGACAGATACACAGCCTCAAAATAAGGCTGACAACAGAGGGTGAACTCACCAGAAAGTTGGACTAATGCTGTAGCGTAGAGGTGAATATTAGATCAGTTATCAGTACTACGGCTGTCAGTCTGTCGGTCTGAATGTGTGCTGCATTCATCACGGCTCACACACTGATATGTGAGGGTGGAATCGTTCACACACACATAAGGATACAACACAAACACACGACCACTCTTCCACACTATGTGGATATGAATAACACTTCTTCACTCCTTATACTGAACAAAAGGTCAAGTTCACTTGTGGCAATACACAGAGCAGTATTTGAACTGATAAGCAACTGCATCTTGTCATTTAATCCAGATAGACCTGGACCAGGAATGCTGCTGTTACATGGTGTTGTAACCGTTTTTCTACCAGGGGGCTATCATCACTTTAATATTGACAAGAACCACTATTACAATGTGAAGTGATTCTGCAGATTTCATTTCCAATAAGTGCACACAGAGGGTGCGAAACTGCAAGGAAGCAAATCACTAAAAGAGCGAGAGAAAGAGAGTAACTTGTTTTATTCTTCTGACAAATGTTAAGTATGTGTTGTCAGCTGTGACAGGAAAACAAGAGGTGGGTGAAGAGGAGCTCAGGTTAGTTTAGATCTACATTCAGCTCATCTGAGAGAGCAGAGAGGAGAGTGAGGCGAGAGGGCTGAGGGCAGAGGGGTTAATAAGGCAGTGGGAATAATATGAGTGTTGGCAGCTTGGTGTGTCACTGCCTTCTAGCCCCTTGAAAGAGCAGGACACACACACACACACAGCAGGAGAGAAGGACACAGACTGCTCAGTATGCAGCCCTGACATTGTCCACATCTGATACGGGACATTAGCCCCTAACTCCCTCCATACACGGCTGCCCTTCACTTTATATTACTTTATGTTAATAGAAAAATATTACATACAACATCATTTGTCTTTGTTACCAACGGCACCCCACAACTGATTTAAATGCATGTGTTTACCTCTACAGACAGGTGAAGACAAGGGGAAGGGTGGGTGACTGACTGTGTGTGTGTATGTGTGTGTCTATGCATGTGTGTTTGTAATAGGGGAGGGTACAAATGCACACATCTCGCTCAGATTTATCGATCTTACCCACCTCTCACCAGAACCAAGCTGTAACACATATATATAGACTCAGACAAGTGTGCGTTGCTGTGCAGACGGGTGTTGAGTGACCTGACATCAACCTGCCATCATCCCCAACTCAAGCTGTCTACTGAGCGTGTTCTATTCAGAGACAAGGAAAGGTGTAGTAACTTATTTTCAAAACTCAGTAAAGTGTTTTTTTTATTTTCATATTACATGTGTTTACGTCTTTATGTTGCCTACTGATTGTTTCCTGCTGCATTGGCTCCCATTCTTTACTACAGTGCATATATATTAGATCAAGTTGTGTTTTTATGTTTGATTTATGCAATCCAAAACTTTGAAAGTAATTCTGATGAAGCTGTAACCTGTAGATGTATTAACACCATTTTTTAAACGTCCCATCAGTGTTATGTCAAATTTTGCTTTTACATTCCAGGTATTTAGGTTTAGGATGAGATGTAGGGATAAGACATCTGACGGACAGGTCGATTTCTGTCTCACACCACAGCGTCTCACCCCTGATGTCTTCTCTGACCAAACAGACTCATCTTGGTAGCACAGAGGTCACCTAAACCTGCCTGTCTGGAATTGTGTGTGATGTGTGTACATGGATGTGCGCATGTTGTTTCTGTTTGTTATTACCACATTCTCTGTGGGCTATAATCAGTGTTCCCATTAATCCATAAGTCAATGGATCAATGTTGGGCTGTGACTGAGGCTGAAAGCTCTCAACAGTATTGACCTGTCATTTGAAACCCTGGTAATCGCTGGACTTTAATGTAAATGCTGTCCTAACATCAGTCAATTGAACAATTTATATGTATGATGTTGTTCCATATCTGTAGAAGAAGCATGAACCTTCTGCTCCAGATGGAAATGAAGATTATTATTTTGACCTGTGTTTTTGTGGCCGTTTCAACGGTGCAAGGACATGCACTTTATATCAGAGCTATATTGCTGCAATGGGAGGTTATTGATCTTGCATGTGAGCAAATGTGAGTACATTGTCATGCATGTAAATAGTGTGGCATGGAGTATGAGTGCCTTCTACTTAACAACCATGCACTTTGTCAACTCTGGAATGTCAAAGCTCATACATTACACTGTTAAAGCATCCCATAACTCCACCACCCAGCACTAATGCCACAGCACACTAATACGTCTGTGCATCTGTGTGCTGTGCTTGTATGTGTGTGTTTATTTAGGCTCTATACACCTTTACTGCTGATTATGAATCCTTAGATTGATAGTTGGCGTTGACACAGTGTTTAATCATATTGGCATTTCAAAGCAAAGAAAAATGGCAGTTATGAATTAGTATAGTGAAATCACACTGGGGTCATCCATTAGCAGCAGTTCAGAAACTCAGAAGAGGTGCAACACTGAGGAACTACATGGATGGTATTAAAAACATACAAAACAATGTGTCTAATAGGTGCAGACACAAGTACTGAGAGGTACTGACTCTGTGTGATAAAACCAGTCAAAAGATAGCAAAGAGGTGAATTGTATGACCACGAGAGAAAACCTCTAGACCTGGCTGGGTTGTAGAAACCTGTCAGTATGAATTCCCTACTGTTCAGAGCTGTCTGACAAGTACATCATTTTGTCTGTCAGGTTCACATGTGCATACACAGACAGGGTGTGACATGCATAGCTCTGATTCACCAAAAGCTGTTTAACTGCTACCTCACACAGAAAGACTAAGACACAAGAAAATCACCAAATAGACGCATCTCACAGCGGAGAATCAGGCATCATTCTTCCTCTTCACACATCCCAAAAGTATCACAGCATTAATTAGAATATCCTTGAGTTTTTCGTAGGTTAGTAGGTATGTCTTGACTAATAGAGACTTCTACGGCTACTTAATACCCATATAGATGCAGAAGGAATTTCCGTCCCCCACACTGCTACACACACATACACAGTAAATGAAACAGGAAGAAGACAGAAGACGAGATACATGGGAGGAGGGTATAAGAGCTTCTGCTCATTACAATCAATTAGGGTCAAGTTGAGAGCAGAGCCGGGTGGTACTGTAAGAGGGGGGGGGGGAGGAAAATGTGAGGCAGCAGAGAGGGAGGACAAGGGCAGGGGGTGGCATCCTGGCAAATGTGGAAAGAGGGCCAATTAAAGTGAAAGCAAGGGAAAATATGAATGATT
Source organism: Anabas testudineus (assembly GCF_900324465.2). NCBI lineage: Eukaryota > Metazoa > Chordata > Actinopteri > Anabantiformes > Anabantidae > Anabas > Anabas testudineus. The sequence goes on along the minus strand of NC_046615.1, from coordinate 11,006,386 downwards.
TAGTGCTTAAACACACAGGGGGGACACAGATATCTATGTAAAGATACACACATCCATTGAATGTAATGTCAAGCTCAGTGTAATCCTACGGGAGCCACTGTGGGGTGTGTTTTGTTAGTTTGGACATAAAATCTAATAAAGAAAGGGTGAGTTAGTACATGAAAGGATGTCTCAGCCACCCCCCACAAATGCTTTCAAACTCTTTCAAAACATGCCACACATTTACCGCTGTCGTAAAAATTTTAGAATCAGGGTTAAAATCATTACCATAGGTTAATGAAAGGGGAAAGAAACTGCCAAAGTTATGTTAAGCGACGTCGGCCACTCGGCTAGATTTCCACTGACCTGGACTAAACGGCCAGAACAAGAGGAGCCACTCAGGTGGACACTGAAGCCAATGCACAACAGGAATTTGTGGCACAACTTCACCTACTTTCAAGAAGGGAAATAGTGTAAAAAGGTCATAACTCCAGCCGCACATGGAGTACAAAAGGACAGCTTTATGGTGTGAGCATCAGGGTCATGTATAGGAAAAGTTTTCTTGATACCACAAAAGTTGCTGGACTTTCTCTGTTGGAGGGTCAAAGGAAATGTGGTGGTGTGATAACGTTTACGGTACATAATGTGTAAGAAAAACTAAAATTTACACAAGTGTATATTGTGTTTCTGTCTCATGCTGCCATAGTTAGCAGTGGTTTGACTAATAAACGAAACTCTCAGATTTCAAACACCCGCTGAAAAACCTAAGGCTGATATTAAAGATGTTGTATTCCCGATTTTCTACCATCTATGCATTTAAAGCAAAACCATGTCCAATCCTTGACTTGAGCTGAACAAATCCCACTGAATAACTGCTGAAGAAATGGATTGGTAAAAACCATTCTACAGCCTAACGCAAAGCTGAAACGCTTTATTCATAGTTAATAACCTCAAGTGTGAAAACCTGGGAACAAGATCCATATAACCTCGAAATAAAAAAGCACTCACCCTCATACATCTTTTTCCCTCTCCCACTCCTACTCGCACACACTGACACACACACTCCCACAGTGCAGCCTGATGTGTGTTTGACTCATCTAAGTGAGATAATCCAGTTTTCCGGATGAATTTGCCTTTGTGTCCCGAGGGCAGAGATTAAGATAAAGATATTAAACAAACAAGAAGCCCTACTCTCGCCTTCCCCCAGCTGCCCGTTCTCTCCCTAGTATCAGCCTCTGCCTTCCTCCACCACATCCTTCCTTTCCTGTAGCGAAGTCAAGCTTGTTGCTTCCCTTTTCCACTACACTCAAACACAATGAAGACAGTGGATGTGTTTGCTCCAGAGAAGCCCAGGTCCTGAGCAGTCAAGAGACACACTCTGACATTCAGCTGGGGCAATGCACTGGGAGAGCGGTGAGTGCTCCCTCCCTCCTGTGCCCTGCTGGGTTGATTGGCTCCAGATCATAAGAATGAGAAAACATGTCAAACTCATTATCGGGAGTATAACAGCTATGACTGAAACGACTTTAGAAAGGACGGAGAGGATGAAACACAGAAAGAAAAAAGCTCCGCTACCCTCAGTTCTGCAAAGAGTTAGAAAGTGATAATCAGTTCCTGCTTTGCACAGTAGCCCCCAAAGACAACGTTTTTTTTTTTACCTAAATACTAAGAATCCAGACACTCTTAGTTACAAATATATATCATTAAAGAGTTGCACAGACAGGAACATCTAGGTATACATATGCACGTATGAGTATCGCTGGAGAAAAACTGCCAGCAGGTAAAAACCACCCTAAACTTTACTGAGCTCCTTTAAAATATGCACATTACTTGATTCCTTATTTTATCTGATTTTTATGTTTTGTACATATGTTTTAGTTAGTGCACATGTCTATCTATGTAGAAACAGTGCAGGTTGAAACTAAACTGAACAAGAACACGAGAAATCTACAGCTGATGCCATGTCTGATGAAGCCATTTGTTGTCGTAACTTTCTTTAACATTCAAATTTCCTATATTTCATGTTTTTTTTTTCTCCATGAATAGTTTATCCAAGGCAGTAAGCCTCCCAGATCTTGACAAACCCTCTCTTGAATTTTGTAAGTAGATCTAAACCACAGTCTTATGGTATGTGGTGTGTGAAACAGTGTTCTGTGTCTGTGGATGACATTTAACGGCATGAAATTTTAAACATGCTTTGTCACTTTGTCTTGTACTTTATAATGGTGATACAGATAAAGCAAATCTGAACTGGAATTTGAGAAGGAATATTTAAATGCTTTGACAGAAAAAGAAACTGAGTCCTTTCTTAGTGAGAGACAGTGGGTTCAAGGGGAGAAAGTCTTTGCTGAAAATCTCTCTCTCTCTCTGCAGGAAGACATCAAACAAACACACCTGCTCCCCGGACCAATCCCCTCAGCACTGCCCCTGCTCTCCCTGCCTCCAACATACACTCACACACTCCCATTTTTCATTACACACAAAACACATAATCGCGCGCGCACACACACACGCTCACACATGTGCGCACACACGGTCCCATTCCTCATTACACACACCAAGAGCAGAGCAGTGAGAGATCGCGGAGAGCGAGCGGGAGCGGTGCTTTGGTGTAATGGGAGGAAATGTTGGTGTTTCATCTGGAATTGATGAAGTCTTGTTTCAGCAGCTCTCCCTGGAGCAGGGCCGCTGTGCGCTGCCTGTGTAAATGAAAGGAGCAGCCGAGACTGGACCGGAGGAGCAGAGAGCCAGTCGATAGAGCTACTGGAGAGTCATACTGAGCTGCTTAGAGACTCGCTGCTTTAGAAATAGAGGGTGGAAAAGAGGCTGTCTCACTAAACAAAATGTCTATATTGGTAATTGACTGGCAGCACAGACCATTTCACACCTTTACAACAGATGAGGCGCAGAGAAAAAGGTCAAAGCAAACAATATCACTTTAGTTTCCTAGAAATACAGCTTTTGTGGAAGATTCCCTGTAACAGTATCTGATTTTTTTCATCCCAGCAAATCTTATCTGAGACTATAGTGAAGACAGTTATGGTACTGGAAAACAAAGAACAGCAGGGAAGTGGCAACAAAGTGCTAAAGTGTTAAATAGACCTGAGCCTTCTGGCTATTCCATAGAGTATGAGTGTCACAGCATATCTGAATATAGATACATATACACTCTTTTTATAGTTAGTTATATTAGTTAAGTCTTAGTCTTATAACTTTTTACTTGACTCACAGAGAGCCCTGCACAAGAATCCCTATATGCCTGGACTTTATGTGCATAACTGGCAAATAAAAATCTTGAATCTCTTTCCACAACAACTGAATGTATACACATATTTTCTTAAAAATCAAATCACACACATCAAAAGGTACACGGTTTTACTGCACAGTTTGTACTTGCTTTTCTTTATAAGGCCTTCAATCACTTCAGATTAAAGATATACCCTGTAATCTCATGTGATCACTTTCCACAGTTATCCATGTAATGAGTTTTGCAAACAAAGTAAAAAGCACTGATATCATCTGACCTCCTAAAAATGAGCAAAGAAAAAGTCTTCCGTTTGAGCACGTACTGTATCTTGAATGATGTAAGAAGTCTTAGATCTAATAAAGCTAGCGTAGAGGCTGATGTAAATGCTCATTCCAATAAAACCCTGGTGTTAGGGGGTGTGCAGAAGCAGATTTAAGTGCTTGTTATAATCAGGCTCAACTTGGTGCGTCTGTACTTTCCAGTCAGTGAGTGTTGTCTCAGGTTAATCAGACAGAGATGAAAGGAGGAGGAGGTCACCTCTACAGACAGACTGTAATCTAGAATATTAAGTACTGAAGAGACAGAGATCGTACACATGCAGATTTGACTTTTCAGTGAATTTGACATGTTGTCTGACTACAAAAGCCAAAATGTAGATGCTGATCAACGTATATTTTGTGTTACTGTACTTTTATTTGTGTATGCATACTGTATGAGCAATATACGTAAATAAGTACCTGTAGCTTATTTAAAACACTCATTTCTAGATCAGACAACCCAAAGAGTTTCACTATAAAAGCCAACATGGATAAAGAAACTGCACAGAAAACTGCAAAGTGAAGTGGAAAATTCTACAAAATAGACACATGTTCATATTTGAAGGCCTAGTCTCAAATCTTCACTAAATTGGTATTTGTAAATTCCTCTTTTTCACATAAATATCGATGTTACAACACAAATACACACACACACACACACACACACACACAAAGTCAACCCACAAACTGTAGCATCCATTAGCTGAGATAGTTTGACATAAAGAGCATGAGAGTTTGTGTAATCATTGTAGAAAGCTTGTTTCTATAAGAGGAGAGGAGGAACTAAACCACTATTTTAGGCCCATTAGCCAGAACACACACATGGTCCTGTATAAGCCAGCTGATATGAGAGTTGCCTATGACACTGAAATATACAGAGAGAAAAAGAAAGAGAAGAGTATTGACCTCCCCTGATTCACAACTGACCAAACAGACACACAGAGATCACACAAACAGATACCATCTCAGGCCATCTCAGCCTGTCGGAGCTAAGAGAGACGAGATTAATTAACATTTTTATGTAAATGAGGTGTTTGTGTCTAATTATTTCTGTTATTTCAGCAGCAGCAGGCTTTGATGTGCCAGCGGTGGATTTAAAAAGAGGGAGATTTCCATCACATGGTCCCTCTGCGTCACAGCCAAGCAGGAGACAGAGAAAGCAGAGATTACACACTCCACTGAGACACATTTACACACACACATTCACACAGAGAGAGTTGTTTTACCTCAGAGGAAAAAAATCCCCCTGCATCCCCGTCTATTTGTTGCCAGTGCTCACACTCGAGCGTCCACGTGGTTACAAACCCCCGCTCCCCATAATTGGCAGGGCTTTCATTAGTGTGTTATCTATCTGAGGGAGAGAGGGTCTCCATGGCCTGTTTGGTGGTAGTTTATGAGCTAATATTAAAGGCTGTTAAAGTACATAAAGGGGATAAACTTTTACAACCTGAACTTACAGCCAGAAACAGAGGCAGCGTCATAAAGGGCTGACGTAGACTCTGCTCACATAGTGCACCTGTAGAGAGTTAGTGTTAGGGCTGAATGATCAGTCAAAATCGAACTACAATCACAGCTTGAAACATTGTCACTAGTTGATTGCAAAAGGTTGAAAATTATGCAGCAAGGAACAGAACAAACTGCTGCCGGTACTACAGGCGGCTATTTGAGGAGCGTGTTCCTAAAAAGATGACTGACAGTAAGTGACACTGAATCTACTAGTGGCACTGGCAAAGTACTATTTCACAGTTGTTACACCACATAACCAAGCAAGCAAGCAGACTTATTATTCCATATGGGAAGACTTCATGAAGGCAATAGAAAATAAAAGAAAAGTTACTTAATAAAAAAAAAAGGTGGACTACATACATCAGTTAATGTCGTTTTAGTTCTTTGTCTTTGAATCTGTACGCAGCACTTTTAGCAGCAGGAATCAGAGTAATCACCTGTTGGATAGGTGCCCTACTTAGTTAAGAAACCATTTGCTTTACCTGAACATAAAGAAAAAACAAGTCAACAGCCACAACCCAGGAAAAGCTCAGCCTCAAAGACAATGGGACCTTTAATTAAGATTTAAATGTATTCATCTAATGTGATTCTAGTGCAATGTATTAAAATGATGAATGGTTATTTACAAAAAAACTACTTTTTAAACGTTTCAAGAAGGATTGTGCTTCCTGCCCCACAGAAAAACTGAATAAAATATTATCATGACCAAGATTAATAATGGACAAAATAATTTACTACTTTTAGTTTGTAGCTAGACAGGTGACGAATTCGAAAAGAGGAGATACCCAACCATACAGTTTAGTCTTGTTTGCGAGTTGGGAGGGACTGCTGCCAATGAGACATAGTGCAAAAGAAAGGCAGATATAAAGAGGGAGACCGAGTGTCTTTGACTGTGAGAGAAAACCCATCTTAGAAGTGTGTACAAACAGGGATCAGAGAGGCAGAGAAATGAGGGTTATTCCTGAAGGGGCTTTTGTGTCTGATCCTACAAGTGTTCTCTGCTACAATAAGGTGAAGGCATGAAACAAACATGGTGATAACATCATGACATCGTGTCCTGTCACTTGGAGCCTGGGGGAGCCAAAAATACCAGGGATCCCGCTTTTTCATAACTCTTGACACCTGACACTGCTGAGTTCTCCCAGCTAACACTCATCCTTATATCACTGTCAGATAATGTGAGTGCATCCCTAGGTATACAGACAGACACACATATGCTGTAACATGACCTAACCTGTACTCTACACACACACACACACACACACACACACATTCCTGCGCGCACCTGCATGTGTGTCCCTGTGCGTTTTTTAACTACATTTTGAAGATATTCGTTCTATTCATAACATCCTGCAACGTTGGGGAAGTTATATCCTCCATTGACTCCACAGATAAGCGCCTCACTTCAATTACATGTAGTGAACACAGCAGGGCTCTAATCTGCATGTTAGCACAAGGATAACTAGCTTTCTCTCTATGGCCAATCTCCCCCCTTTTCTTTTCTGACACTTCATGTACTGCTGATAGGGATCACGGAGTGTATTACACAGCTATACTATCAAAGTGGGAAGTGTTACAGGCTGTCTGCTCACATTCCATACAGTTTTCTGACTGCAGCGTTAATAAACAGACTATCCAGCTCTTTTAAGCCTTGATCTGGTGACCAGCAGTTTGGTATTGGCTTTGTAGACACACAACTAAGGTTTATAGGGAGTTTTTTTTCCCCTGACCTCCTTCAATGCTTTATTGCTCTGTGTTGTCGTACGTTATTTTAGGGGGAATCTGTCTTGTTAAGTGATCCTGCAGTGAAATATCTTCTGAGATATGTGGGCTTTTTTCATATCATGCAAAGAGATTACAAACAGGGCAAAGCAACACAAATAATGTCTCATGAGAATTCACATAACGCAAGCAGAAATCCAGATGTGTCAAGTGTTCTTCATGGTGCTCTCTCCAGAGTGACAGCCTAACTACTCATTATGTTATATGCTCAGCTTTTCTCAATGGTCCATTTTCCATTTCCAGTGTTGAAGTCGTCTCATAGAGGCCATTGATCCAAAGACAAGCTGCCTTGACTGATTGCTGGGAGGAAACACTGGCATTATGGGCATCTCTGTGTGTCCATGGGTGTGTGTGTGTATGTGTGTGTGTGTGTGTGTAGAAGAAGGCAAAGCGGGTATTAGTCTGATGAAGTCATACAGGAAATCAATGTCGTATTGAAAGGAGAAAAATGCCCTGCCCAGGGGTGGCTGCATACGGGCCCGCACACAAACACACACAAACACACACACACACTTAACAATGAGACAGACTATGATGTGCGATGAGCAAAAAAAGACAAAGGGCTTCATACTGAAAAATGTGTCAGTGCTATATCAAATTCAAGTACAATGCTGAGGCTGTCGAGCCTCTCCGATACATGTGTGCAGCCTTATTTGTGCATTTTTGTTAGTTGTGAGATTCTTATCAATATTGATGCCTTCATAAGTGTGCATGTATACTTCAGACTATATTCCATATGAGTATTTATGTGCATTCAATATTTTTTAGAAGATACAATGTGCATGTCAGAGAAAATGTTAAATAATTTATGGTGCCCAGAGCCAGGGCCCTATAGATGGAGATGAACTGGTTGACTGAATTGTCAAGACACAAACACTGACACACATCTGTGCGCACACAAAAGAAGAGACACACGAACCTTGCTCTGTCTTGTTCAAACTAACATACACACATAAACACAGCAGCCCATCTGAGTTGTGCTTCTCTTGATCTCCACTCCAACCACATCAATTGTTAATAAAGCTGGGGCTCTGGCTGATTACTAAAGATTATTCCACTATTTATTCTGATCAATAGAGCATTTCTATTCCTGCAGGCGCTCATGGAGATGTTTGAAGAAACGAAAGAGGGAGGGAAACAAAGAAGAAAAGATGGTGAGAGAAAGAGGTAGGCCTATATCTTAATGACTTTAGTCGCAGCAGTGTCTCCAGTGCCTGCTGGAGCTTAGAGCTCAGAGGGGAAGTTAGGTAGAGCTTAGCCTAGGGCTACAGCTCCCAATACCAGCAACTTCAGGCGTGGAGCCCGGCTTAGACTCGAGTGGATATTAATTTCACTGACCAAGTGGCAGAGGTGCTGCATAAGACCATCAGTCACTAGACCTAAGCTACTCAGCAGGTATTACTATGGTAATCTATACCCTCTGCCTGTGTGTGTTTGTGTGTGTGTACAAGATTACACACACTTTGTGTATACATTTTCAGGGAGAAAGACAACAGAGAAGAACTGAGCAACTGCTGCGTGCATGTATCAACACTCATTAACAGAGACACACAATTACGTAGTTCCACACTTATGTTTCTGTTCAACCGGCATATGATGTTCACAGAGTAATTAATCATATACGGTGGAGAGGGGGGAGGAGATGAGGAAAGAAAGAAGGGGGGGGGGAGTTGGAGGGTGGAACAACATTATGAGTCTGGATAATTGTCTAATTTTCCTTTAGAGAGCCCAACAAGGAATTGGAAAACAAACTGCCAGCGCAGTCGCTCCATTTCACAGTTGAAAGATGAGAAAGGCCATCAAAGCATCGACCACTGACTAGAGGTAAAAAAAAAAAATACATAAATACAAGTGTTTGTTGGAAAGTTCATGTTCCTTTCTTTGTCACTAATGATGTAACACTAAAATCACACAAGAGGACATAGACTGTGACTCCTTGTATGCACCGAAAGGGCAAAAAAAAAGCTATTCTACAATTCAGTGTTAAAGGATCATCCCTGAAACAATGACGCCATTGAGTCAACAAGGCTTTCAGCTCACTCTCACTCATGCTCGCTCAGGCAAAGCACAGAGAGGCAGGAGTACTCCTCCTGGAAGAGACCCAAGTAGGGCACGCATAACAACATGTGTGTGGGCATTTTTGCACAAACATACAAGTCATGTAGACGCCTGGTGAGGAGCTCAGACAACAGTACAACACACATTTACACACAACGCAGGCGTCACAGCATTGTGGATTTAGTGTAGTCTCACGATGAAAAAGAAATTATCATCAAGGATCAGAGGTATTACCACTATATCCACTTCTGCTGGAGGAACAGACAAGAATGAACAGGAAGGGCCTAAAGTGACAAATAAGTCAGACAGAGACGCAGACTGGCACTAACTTGTTAGCCTTCCGGTCACCCATACCCAGTTCTGCTAACGGTAGCACTTTACTTTAAAGCTGTCTCTTTTCAGCAGGATTAAATAACAAGGTAAAAGTGTGAAAACAACTTAAAGTTACCTGCACTTCAGTAAAAGCTGTTTCTCCCCCCAAAATTAATTGCTTCTTACCGGGGACATTGAGTGCACATGACAGTGAAAGTCAAAGAGGTAGGAAGGCATCGCCTTGTTCCTCCTTTGTTCGGTAAATGACTAAATATTTAATGTTCCAGGGCTCTTAAGATTAAAGGTAACATGTTGTCAGTAATAGTGGAGCTACTTCAAAGGATGTAAATTATGCATTTCTTCCTTTAGCAGAGAAATCAAAGCAGGTAATGAAGATTAAAGTTTGTGGACCTCCACTCTCTCTCTGATTGAGGAGAAAGGAAGAAAGGAGATGAAGAGAGAGGGAAGAGGACCTGCGTTAGGAAGGTTAATCTATTCGGAGCGTGGGTTATCTGATTAAAGAATCATTGTGTTCATTTAATCTGTTCCAGTGAAGCTGGTATATAGCGCTTGGAGATAGTGATGGAGCTGGAGCCACCAGTGTCAAGAGGCACTGAAGCCAACCACGGTGACGATCCAAAAACTGGATCAGTGTGGGTAGACTGGGAGATACACACAAACCAGCTACATTACAGCTGGTTTTACTCCTATTTGTTTTGGAAGTAAACGTGAGGATGTCTACACATCCATCTATTATCTCATCTGCTTTTCCTGTCGGGGGTCACGGGGGTAGTGAAGCCAATCCAAGCTATTCACACTCAGATGCACACATATGGGCAATTAATAGTCACCAATTAACCTAACTGCACGTGTTTGGACAGTGGGAGGAAGCTGGAAGTACCCGGAGAAAGGACACGCAGACACTGGACGAACATGCAGACTCCACACAGGAAGGCACCTGGCCAGTCAGTGGATTTCCACCTAGGTCCTTCTTGCTGTGAAGCGCCAGTGCTAATGGGGGGAATTCTCAGGAGGAAAAATTAAATAGGTCGCGTCCAACAGCACAACAGCATCATAAGTGCAAGTATTAGGCGTTTACCAAGATATTACATTTGACACAGTCTCACTCCTGATCCCTTTAACCTTCTCCCCCCCTCCTCTGATGTCTCTGTGTACAGATGGAGACGCTGCTTCTGTCCTGGACATTTTTTTTTGTTTTTACCTGTGAAGAGCTGTGCTTACAAGTCCCCCTCAGGGCTGTATTTTACTCCTACCCACCTGTCTAACAGGCTACCAGAAGGAGTTGACATTTAGAAACAGAGGGGTTTTTTTGTTCTCTAACAGTCTGTGCTCTTCTATGAGAAATGAGGGAAAAAAGACAGGAGATGCTAAAAATGAGACGAGAGCCGCTTAACCCCATCTTCACACCCCTCCACTGTGCAGCAGATATCCTTTAGGCTATCCCACAATGCACCTCCCACAGGCCCCAACAGGGAAGCCAGGCCCATTAGCCTTGCGACGAGAGCGCTAATCGTCACATTCCATTACAGTCAATGGCAGCATGATGATTCAAATGCCCATTTGGAAGAAGTCACACAAGGGCCGACATTGCGTCACCAGAGCAAAAAGGGAGACACAAACCAAAGAGTGGCTCTGAGGTGAAGGAGGCTTGTCAGGAAGAAAATCTAAATTATTATTTGGGTCTTTGAGGCATTGACTGTATTGCTTCTGATTTCAGTTGAAAACACTTTTTGGGATCAATACCAGATTTTTTCTCTCACATCCATCCCTGGTCCAAACCACCACAACTACAACCCTGTACACCGTATTACAGTACAAACAGCTCTGTGAAGCCGAGACGGTGTCGAGAGACGCACAAATGCGACATGAACAAAGACCAGCATTATTCTATTGGAATCAGATTCCTCTTTAACTGAACAAAGACTTATCGATCACTGCAAAACTACACAAGAGCTGCTTCCAAATGAAGGTAGGTGAGAGAGAGTGGAGAGAAACAGAGAGAGAGAGAGAGAGAGGAGTAAATAACATCTTCATCTCCAGTAGCATCTGCAGCAGCCAATCAGTCAGTCAGGCATCATTAATCCAGTGAGGAGCCTCATCCGTTGTCTATTGGTTCATTTTACTACACTATAGTACTGTCTAAATATTGACAGAGCTATGCTGTCTGGGATATTGACTGTCATCAGAATGCTTCCCTTCAGAGCCGAGTGTAAAAAAGGAGCAGTGTGGATCTGATGTGTGTGTGTTTGTGGGAGAGAGAGTCAGAGCTGTTGATTACACAATGCTGGCTTCAATTGGGCATCAGACACCAAGCAGCACAGGTCAGAGCGCACAGGAAACACACACAGTGCACATTTATGCAAAACAAAAAAAAAGACACATGCATATACACTGCCCGTCCAAAAAGAAAGTCATCTGATTTTAACTAAGCAAATAGGTAAGAGCCTCCCACTGGACAATTACTGCATGAATGATTATGTTTCAGCTGGTAACAAGTTATTTAACCCTAACTGATGCAGTGAGTAACTTCTCATTCCTTAAACCATGTCTGAAGACATATCCTGTGGTCGTGGAAAAGGTGTTCATCTGTTTCAGAAGGGTCAAATTATTGGCATGAATCAAGCAAAGAAAACATCTAAGGAGATTGATGAAACTACTAAAACTGGGTTAAGAACAGTTCAATGGAAGAAGGTCATGCGGTCTGATGAGTCCAGATTTACCCTGTTCCAGAGTGATGGGAGCATCAGGGTAAGAAGAGAGGCAGGTGAAGTGATGCACCCATCATGTCTAGTGCCTACTGTACAAGCCTGTGGGGGCAGTGCTATGATCTGGGGTTGCTGCTGACCAAAGAATGAGGTCAGCTGACTTCCTGAATATACTGAATGACCAGGTTATTCCATCAATGGATTTTTTTCTTCCCTGATGGCACAGACATATTCCAAGATGACAATGCCAGGATTCATCGAACTCAAATTGTGAAAGAGTCGTTCAGGGAGCATGACACATCATTTTCAAACATGGATTGACCTCCAGACCTTAACCCCTATTGAGAATATTTGGGATGTGCTGTAGTAGACTTTGTGCAGTGGTCCGACTCTCCCATCATCAATACAAGATCTTTGCAGGAAAATTAATGCAACTCGGGACCGGAATTAATGTTGACATTGCAGAAGCTTATTGAAATGATGCTATGGCGAATGTGTAATCAAAGCTTACAGTGGTCCAACAAAATATTAGAGTGTGTGACTTTTTTTTGCATGTGCAGTGTACGTACATACACAAACCTACACGCTCAATACTAGAAGCACAAAGAAGGACTGTATCTTGTTGCAACTTGGCTGTCCTCTAAAATTCACTCACCTCAAATGATTTCTATGCAAATATAGCAGCGGAGAAAAACGCAGCAGCTGAATTAAATCCAAAACACATTTGGTCAAAAATCAATTCCCCTGGTCTTTCCCTCATCCACACAGACAGCCTACTCGCCACTCTCCATATCCCACTGCCCTGAACTGCTGATAAATATTCATTTTTCTACAGTTATGTTACAGAAAAAAAAAAGCAGTGATAGGCAAAATAGTAAAGTCTCCCCAACAAAGGCTAACACAAGCATGCACAAACAAATATGAGAACACCCTAAAAGACTCACAATGAACTGTGCAAATAATCAGATAACGACTGCAATTGCATACATAGATCACTAAAAAAAACAAAAACTAATTCACGTTCTGATTTAACTGTGCCATTCTTTGAACAGGTTAGGTTTAGTGTGTAAAAGCAGCTTTCTGACCTCTGTGCACACGCAGTGCTTTTAAAGTCCTTCTACACCTTTTCCACCCCGTGTGCCAGAACAACCACAACTCTCCCAGCAGCACTTGAACATTCTCTCTTTCCAAAAAGAGATGGTAATTACTTGACAAATCACTGACTCTTTTAAGTGCCAGATGAAAGAGTGTAAATGGGGGGAAATACAGGGGAAATAAAATAAAATCCTTTTTTTCTGTTCTCAGTTAAGTGGCTGGAAAGGGAGAAGGGGAGATATTTAATGTTGCTTAAATATGCAGTGTGATTCCACCCGCTGATTAAATTATAGCAGATGAGATCTTCTGTTGGCTAGAAACTTGAAAAAGTCCAGAGCTGTTTAAAAATGCATCAAACACACTGCTGGATTAGCTCTCTGTCTCTGTCTTTCACTGTCTCACTGAGGGGAGATAGGGGAGGACCAGGCCATGCAGAGGGAGGAGGAGAGGGAGGGGAAGGAGCGGAGAGAAGACAGAATCAACTCTTTAACAAATGAGACTCATGCTGGTGTGTTTGACACAGAACAAACATGATAATGATGAAGTCAAAGTATATAATTTAACAATGAAACAAATGGAAAATTAGTTATTTGAATTAAATCAACCCACCGAAAAATGTGACAGTGTCACAAAGTGTGTGTGTTTGTGTGTACGCTCATGTATTAATTAGTGTGTTTGCCAAATGGTCCAAGTGAGAGCCCACTGGGTACTGTGCTCTGCACTTTTTCCCCTTTCCCTCCACTCTTTCTGCTCTCTCTCTTCCTCTTCTTCTCCACAGCCCAGATGTGCATATGTTTCGGGCTGCTTTAATTTCTCGGCTCATAATTGGGATGAACCACAGGGAGCCCTCATCCACTGGGACACCACTGTAAACATGAGTTTGCTCTCTCCCTATCCCTTTCTCTCTGGGTGGGGAAGCGGTCTCAGCTCAGTCTCTCAGTCTCACACACGCAAATGCACACACCGTCTGCAAACACAATACAGCACACCGATCAAACAAATAAACTACCCACCAAGGCGACAAGAAAAGGGGCTTTACTTCGACCTTCTATTTCCAGTGATTAACAAAGAAACACAAACTGCTCAGAGCGCTGCTCCCACTCAGTTGATGACAGGAAAAAAAATAAATAAATAATTGAGCGCAAGAGAAACTGTTTGAAGAGTCAGAGGCTTCTAGCTCACCACATTGCATCATAGGGCCAGTAGACATAGAGTACTTTCCTGCAGAGACGAGTAATGAAGGCGGGTGGGAAGTTATTCATAAGAATCTGACCATGTAAGCACTTGTGTAGAGACATGATGTTTAATTTGTAGTTAGAGCAAAAGAAGTTTTCAAGTCTGGCTGCAAATACAGCACAATAATGTCACACTTGAGTGGGCAAACAGGTCAAACCACCTCCATTGTGCTCCTTCAGGAACAGCCAAAATGCAGCGTGGGACTCCAGCACTCTGGGGGTTAACAGATTGAATGAGCTTTGGAACGGTAATAGGTTGTCCAAAAATGTACCGCTTATCTTATATAGCATACTTCCATAATTTAGATGCTGTTTGCATGTCTGTGTGTGCATGTTTTCGTTTGTTTGTGCATGTGGATTTGCAGGGTCTAGGAATACTCCTGTGTGCCTGGCTGTGTGTGAACATACTGTATATGTGCAGACATGCTCCTGAGTTCAGAGGTAGTGACAGCTTTGACAGCTATACCTGCCAATGGCCAGATCCCAGCGATAACCCTTGCTGTCGCCACAAAGCCGACAGAAAGGCTCCAATTTCCCCCCCAGACACTGGGCCAGTCTGTGGAGGCAGCAAGGGGGGGGTGGAGAGACAACCTCCAGCCATTCTCCACAATACACTCTCCTCATTCCACACCACTAACACATGAATGGGGATCCAATTGATTCTTTTTCACCCTAGTCCATTTTCCCACCTGGCCTGACACAGAGAGAGGATTTTGTGCTCATCTGCCCTTCCTTGTGTACTTCGTATCGGGGAGAAGACTTATAGAAAAGGAAGGTAAAAAGGGGGGATCTTTATCAGAAAGCGAATTAACGCTCAAAGTGCTCCATTTGGAAGGTATATCAGGCCAATCCATTAAAAGGGCCTTCAGAAAAGAGCCGGCACGGAGGACACCTTGAGAATGAACAGAAGACCTTGCTGAAACAGCACTCTTCACACACAGGAGGAGAGAGAGAGAGAGAGAGAGAGAGACGAAGTGAGAGAGTATGAGACAAGACAGTACGGTGGTTTGTGCAACATGGGGCTGCATAATCACCTATGAAAGTGTTATATTATAGTATAGTAGAAAATACATAGATAAACTGACTGAAACATCTCATCACAAATGGACAAATATCTAAAAAAATGTCTCAAAAATGAACTTGTAACCATTGTTGATTTAGATTTGTCTCATTTTGTATTAATCTATAATGTATGTTATTAAAAATAAATAACTTCTGTTTCAATTTCAGTAAATAATCTCTCTGTCACACACGTTGGCCTGAGTATATTTTCCTCTCTCTTGCTCGTTCGGGTATAAACACACACACACACACACACACACACACACACACACACACACACACACACACACACACACACACACACACACACACACACACACACACACACACACACACACACACACACCTGCTCCTGCAGAGACTTCCATTAATCTTCTACCAGGCCCTGTCCTCTGCAGACTGACCCAGATGAGGGAGGGGGGAGTTTTGGGTCAGAGGCTAGAGGAGTGCCCCTGTCTGTATGGGGGCCTTGTGAACATTAGCCCCTGGCCAGTGGAGTGGGGGCAGTGGAAGGACCACCCCATTCTGACTGTGAGAGGTCAGTGATTAGACAAAACTAAAGTTCTAAGAGAATCTAAAGGTACAGTAGAAGTAAAAATATACTGTATATAAAATTGACAAATGCTAAGATCTGTAGCATAGAAAATAAAGGGCACAAAATAATTTTGCATATGCTTCAGTGTTACCATCCGTTTGCTTTCCTTTTTCCATGCATGCATTTTTCTCGATAACACAGTTGCACATACAATAACGTACAACAGTGTTTTTTACAGTAACAGTGTGGAACATTTGTATCACAAAAGTGTTTTGCATAATTGGATTTATGTCTTCATCCTAAATATGAACAGAATGAATACCCAAAACAAGCAGTATTCTTCTCAAAGCCCTTTTTTTTTTTTACCTCGATGCTGTGCTTGTTTCACTCGTTTCAGTTTCAGCGTGGCTATTTTATCGAAACTGAAGGCTGCTATTTATCTGTGCGGCTCATCTTTGGTCACAATACTGTGCATTAAGAAAATGTTTCAGTGCTTTAAGTATGCATAATGGAATGTTTTTAGAGAGCTCCTATCTAAAGATAGATGAGTTACAATAAGCAAAGGACCAGAAATTGATCATGCTTTACTTTATATTGCAAATGCTGATCATTAGAAGGATGTACTGATGGGCCTTCATTCGCATCCTGTTGAATGAGTTTGGCACACTTACCATACCAATTCTTTATAGTAATAACATAGTAAGATTCAGTAATAAAAATGTTTTTTGGATAAACAGACACAGTCAATCATCATAAACATCATAAACTAGAAAGAAAAAATGGCAAGACTCCACTTCCACACTCTTACAAATCCAGGCTGTGCCAAAGTGCACATCACTCCAGAGCTGACCTCATCCCAACCTGATGATGGGAGAACAGAGACCTGGCCCCAGGAGTGAGCTCACCTTTTTGTGCCTACTCTCCCCTCTCCTCTCCAGGGGAAGGCCCTGAACAAGCACCCCCTCTGTCTGGTACACCTACCGAGAACAGAGACTCAACTCATCGCCTGACAATTATTAGCTCAATGAACAGAGAGAGCACATAAAAGTTGCAGAGGGGGAGTGAGTAAAAAGAAAAACAGGCATCGGGAAGAAGACAAAGTTGTCATTTAGATACACACACATCACACACAGTTGAAACTTGACAGTGTAGTGCTTTATTAAACAGAGAAGCATCTTCTCTTTACACAACAACAGCTCCTCACCTCTTCACTTTCATTGTGACAGTGACGATGATGACGACTACATTTGGTTTGTGTTGTCTATGTCATTCTTTGAGCCGCGTGGTGAGAGTGCTGAGAAGTTCAAATCCAGAATTAAAAAAAAGACAACATTAAGAAAAAGCACAGAAAACTTAAAAACACACACTCATCTATTCCTAACTACTACATCCCCTCCCACCTACCCACACACACACACACACACAGACACACAGACTTGAAAGTGTCTGATATTCGAGGCATGTTGATCCTGTTTATAATGGCGAGTTTCCTGGTGTAAGCTGCTGGTCTCCCTCTTCTCTCCAGCCCCTCATCTCTAATGCATGAGCCAGCCAGAGAGACCGCAGAGGCCAGAGAACGAACGAAAGGGGAGAGTGAGGGAGCGGCAACGGACGAAGGAGAGGCTAACCCTGGCACTGCGGCGCAACACTTTCATATTCTAATAAACCCAACATGAATACGCGCATATACAGAAAGGGAGGAAATTGCATTTCTAAAACTCTCTCTGTATCAAAGGACATTCCGCTGAACATCTCTCATACACACACACATAAACATGCAGTCCAGCATTTTCCATACTGGGAAAAAATGGACTAACACAAACATACACTCACACAGGGAGGGCTCAGAGGGATTACAGTCTGCTGACGACAGCAGTTGAATACACACACAGGCATAAAAACACAGAAAACTTCTTAAGAGAACTTCTGTTTGAGGAAGTTCTAAGTAGACGTTGGATGTGTGGAAACAGAAAAGTCATAATGCATCATAGAGCAGGTAGAAAACAGGTGATAGGAGGAAGAGAAAGACGGTGAAACAAGAGCAGACCAGAGGGCACAGATTTGGAACGGAGAGGCAAATATTGTGCAAAACACGTACACTGAACTTCAACTCAAACGGGTGCCTCATTTCTGGCCTCATCTCCTTTAGAGCAAGCCATTTAATTTCAGGCCGCTGATACCCATCCCTCCTTTCACAGGAGTTAATATTCCATTCTCCCTCCTCCTCTCTGCTGGTCTGTGATGGAGTCGCTGTGGCAGCCTGTAATGCAGGGCTGTATGCATTGATTATATGACACCCTCCATTCAGGTGTGCTATTAAAGTTCCCCTCCTCTCTTCCTTTCTGCTCTGCCAGTAGAATAATGTCTAATAATAAGACGAGCAGGTGACTGGAGCCAACGCAGAGTCTAGCAGGTCCAGACAGTTACACTAGTACTCTGGGCATGACTAGATGAAGGGTGCACACGCCCATGTTATTCACCCCAGCACTGTCAGCCATGGAGAAACAGGACGGGGTAATGCATAATTACATTTAAATTACATGAAGGATGCTTTGCCTACTCCCTTGTCTAGTTGCCACTCCTCCCTGCATATCTGCACGCATATAAAATCAACCCATCCCACCTTCTCCAGCTCACCTCCCCCTATACTCAGTAAGGATGCCTTCATGTTCATCCAGTAATGCAGGACACAGAGCATACGACTTTAATTAGCATTCAGTAAAAAGTGTATCTATGCGCATGCAATATGAGCTGGGAAAAGAATTTCATATGGCAGTATAATGTTTCAAAGTGGTGCTCATTGAGAAAAGTAAAGGACAAATAACAAATCTAAAACTGAATTTTATATAAAATAAAACTTAACTATCTGCCAAAGAAACTCCATCTGAGTGTAAAACTGCATTTGTCTTTTTTGAAAGACAAATACAAACTCCTTTTAAAATCTGTTTAACACTGAGTAATCTGTGTTGCAAAGCAGTACATAAGTTTGACAGAAGGAAGCTAAACCCGCTCCAGTCCCTAGTGTCATTTAGCAAATAAAGTAATTTTGTATGGACGTCTGGACTAGGAAGAGGAACACCAAAAACATGCAAGTTAGACAAGACAAATACAGCTGCCTAAAATAACAGAACATAAATAACAGAGGACGCTGATATGAAATGTTACCATATCAGTGTTTTACCAAATATGCAGATACTGAAAAAATCCAATCAGTGCAGTAAAAGGCAAAGTTTGAGATGATCAGATATGCAAATATCAGTATTTTTACTTGCAAGATATTTTACTTCTAGACATCCATGTTTTTTTTTTTGCTTTTTTCATTGTTGTACAAGTACTGTGTATTAGTTAAATTGAGCAATATAAAGAGGAACAGAATACATCACAATGGGACTAAATAATTTTAGAAAATATATTTAAATTATTATTTCTACATGATAGGACTCCCACTATCTTTGCACAGTTGACTGAATTAATGACTTGATTCTTTTCAAATTAAAAGTTTACAGTAACAAGGTTATAAAATGCAATATATTAAAACCTGACAGGAAATGTATAGTCTGTCCTGTAGATGTAGGTTGGTACATAAACCCCTTACAGTAACTAAAATCAGGTCATATTATACCAGCTGTACCAAGCCTCCAACAGACAGCATCTTTAAGCCTTGTGCTCTCACCCACACAGTATTCGTGCTGTATAGCACAGCAGTCTACCTTCACCGTCTTTGCCTTCCCTTTCTGTCTTTCTGGGAAGCTCCAGGCCCAGAATAGGGCTCAGAGCTCCATGGTTTACATAAATCACAATACCTTCTCAGTTTAGGGGGGGCACAAGCATCTGTTTTTGTTTGCATTTTATTCCAAAACATAAAATTGAATCAATCTTTTAATACTCTGGATTGTATAAACATGGGAAAGAAGTGCTTGAATAAATATCAAGAATGAAAATGGATTTCTCGTCGACGACTATTATCTATGTGGTTTATTTATGAGTACTACGGCTGGCGCCAAAATAGGCAAGACATAAAAATACAGAGATAATGTGTTTAGCCTTTTTCATTTTCTTCTTTTTAAGTGAAAGAATAAATATTAGGATTTACATCACATTTACATTTTTATCAAAATCAACTTGCGCGCCACTAAACCTGTGTGCACCATTTTCATCTGTGGTTGCCAGGACAACAGTGAAAATAACAAGAGCAACATGACACTGACATCTTTAACAGGAAAACCATTAAAAGCAACATGAGGGGCCAGATGATGCTGTCTGTGCCACAGTCAGTCTGTGACTGATAAACACCACGCTGGATCCATAAATAGACTAATAGCTCTTTCACTGCTCCCACTACAATGCACTCAGTCAGGACAGTTAGTGGCTGTTTTTGTAAAAATGATAGATAAAATCCTCTCAATCTCAGAGACTCATTATAGTGGTGTGTAATCAAACACAGTGTGAGATGCAAACATGCACACACACCTAAACATATCCCATAGCCATCTATCGCTGGCCACGCAACACCCACCAACACTTAACTACTTCTCATACGCACATATATTCATAAGGTATTATGCAGAATAACAGTTTTATGGATTTTAAATGGCATTCATTTACGGACACTGTGGCTAGCCATCACATGGAAGGGTTATTTTATCCCCTCTTAATGTAGATCAGTCTTCTTGTGCGAGATGCAGAGGGAGGTCCGGGACATTAGGGGAGCTGGATCTGTCTTCAGCCACTGATTAAACTCTTGGTTGGGGTGAAGGAATAGAAAGGGATAGCATCAATTGGGACTGATGCACCAATGCATAATGGAAATATCACATGAATACTATGCCTCCATTAATATATTTTGAGTGTGAGGATTCCAGATAACAAGAAGCATTTTCCATCCATATTTCTTACCTCAGTTTTTTACGAGCAGCACTCTGGATATTACCGTCCACCGCACAGTGAAACAAACTTCACACAGCCACACTGAGAACCACTGTAGATCCTCCACAGGCAGGGAGATGACTTTCTATAGTCTGTGCACGCTCCAGCGTGTGTGTATGTATGTGTGTGACAGGTTTATAGGAGTCATTTATCCTGCTCAGCGGGCTAGTGTAGTGCGGAACGGTGGCCTGAGTGCCAGGCGTAGCTTATTGTTGTGTAGCCTTTATGGGCTACATTAAGTACAGCTGAGTGAGAGGGAAACATACAGTACAATACCCTGAGCTCACACATGTCATACACACAGATTAACTACCTCCCTGGGCCCAGGGCAGGCCTACATCCACTCAGCACAAGACCTTGGCATACTCCCTTCAGCTGCAGATATGGTGAAGGTATCTCAGTGTGGGAGAACGTGCTGTAGGCACTGAAACTAATGGCTAAAGTACACTGAAAAGTTGAGCCGGCTTCTGAAGAACGGGTGATGCCTGAGACATTAAGAATATCACCTATCATTCTATCATTCTTGTTAATATTTGGCATTACAGAGGCTGATGTTGCTGTAGCGTGTTCAGGCAGAGCAGGTCACCAAAGAGCCTCTCACACCACTTCTCTGATCAATGTGAGCAATAAAAACAAGACGGCTCGAAGAAAATGACTAAACCGCTCGTTATTGCTCGTTAACAAAGGAAAACCAACGACACAAATATGTGAGAGCACACGCGAGCGAAATACACGCATGCACTCAGACACACTGGCACAGACAAACGGGTCCAGCAGTCAGGCAATTTGAAAAGCAGTTTTATTCTCTCACTTACCCACTTATAACACCCCCCCCCACCTGTGTGTCTGCTTTTTTGAAAGCTTCATAAGCGTCGCCTCTTCAAATGTGTTCCACGGTGTAAAAATAGAGGCCATTATATTGCCTAATGCCTACCTGCCAGCCCTCTATGCTCCCTCCTGTACACGAAGGCTTTTACATGATGAGGTGGCTGACATGTTCCACACACACCATCCATTACCATATGTACACTGGATGAGACTCAGCCTGCGCAACTTATACTAATGCATGTTTGGTATGCCCTGAGGGGGTGGGAGATATACACGCACATGTACGCACATGTACGCACATGTACACACACACAAACACAAACACACACACACACACATGCTTGAACAGAGAGATGCGCAAACTCTCTCCCATACAAATATAATGGCAGTGCTGTGATATGCCACTTGTATTAACAGCAAGATGCTTTTAAAGTAAATAAAAACATTATAGCTGGCTCTCTAGGTGAGGCTAGGTCTTGTTCTCAGAGGCTTACTCTGTGTATGATTGTGTGTATATGTGTAACTAGAGGAGGGGGCAATCCTCTGCACTGGGGCAATGGTTCCTCTCTAATTGCCCCTCTAGGTGCCTGTGTGCTGGAGAGCTGAACTGAGGGTAAACACAGATCTACAGATGATTAATAGCCAGAGGTCAGGTAGGAGCACAACAGGCAGAGAGGCTGAGACCTCTCTCCAGCCTACCTCAGCCATCAAAATCTACACACAAACACACACTGAAGGCCATTTCTGACAGCTGATCTCTACATGTGTTCGCACTCACACTCGGAGATAAATCTGAAAACTCGCAGCAGCACAGTAGAGCTGTTTAAGACAAACAAAGAAGCAGACAGAGCGGGTTAGCCAGGGGTGAGGATGAAGGGTAAAGTTGAAGGGTGAAGGGGAAGGGTGAGGGTCACTGTGCTGGTCCAGAGCAGAAGTCCTTAACAAGCCATGATCAATACATAACCAGGAAATCCCGAGCTCTTGTTTCTCCTGCATCCTTATGCAGCTGTAGGTGGTCTCAAAAAGATTTTACTCTGTAGCAGAGAGAGATGCACACCCTGCTTCTATTACCTGCCCACTTTGTCTTCTCTGTCCCCTGACACACACACACACACACACTCTTCACTTCCCCACAGTACGTCCCATACACACATTTCTATCTCCAGCAGCAATCTGCACACAACGCCACACACACAGAGCACGGCACATCCCCAGCTGAATGAAGTCAGGTTGGGCGGCCCTTCATTTTTCATGCAAACGGTAATTTAGTGAGACTGCCTATTGATTGAGCGCCGCTTGTCTCCCAAACAATGCCACTTCAATCAGCGGCCCGTGGGGGAGGGGGCTGGGGGGAGGGAGGAGAAGGAGGGGAGGAGGTGGGGGCGAGGAGGGAGGGCTGCCGATAGCTGCAGTGACTGATTTAAGAGATGGATAAAAAGCAGATACGTCCCCCGCCCCTGTACTGATTAATGACAGTGGCCAGAGCAGCCCTGGACTATGCATCATGATTTAACCACCAGCCCCTCATCTAAAGATTAGTGTGCACACACACACACAGACACACTCACACACTGTAAAAGCACCCCCCACACACACAGACACACACAGTGTGTACTGTACCACACAGGGAGACAAGACACGGAAGGTGTAAAAGGAAGAAAGGGCAGTGAAGTAGTGAGAAAGACAAGTTACAGTACAGTCAAATAATGTCACAGACTCTGAGGATGACTAGAAATTCACAGGCCAGAGTCATTTTCTTGTGTGTACCAGCAGCTGGACTGTTCAGGGAGGATTTGTGCCGTGAGAGACGTGTTACAAAGGTGTCCACCACATGGACCCGTCAAGTTGCTTCAATAGGGCGGCCGTTCACTTGGTTGGTAGAGTCGTCTATATCGGTCAAAATACTGGTTCCTCCTGGCTACATGCCGAGGTGTAACGCCGTCATCTACTGCAGCTGTCCAAACAACCATTTCTCCAAGGGGATCAAAAAAGTATGTCATTATATCAATTAAATTTCTCCTTTTTTTCTCCTTTCTAGAACAGTTACTTGTCTGAGCAGTAAAATATCAGAGAGTGGTGAAAAATTTCTGTTTAATTTTCCTGGAGTCTAAATTCAGCGTACAGTGTTACGAAACTCAGAATTAACTGGTGACTAAGATCTACTAATTATTAAACTGATCACACATGATCCCATCCAACACTAAATTTGGAAATTATGTTTATTTTCTGTGTTATCCTATAACACCTACAGATCTTTAGTTCCAGTAACTGATGCAGATAAGACAATGGGATGCAATTAACCTCACAGGTGGAAGATGAAGTGTAGGCAAATCATTTTAGGTGTGACCTTTAACATTGCTTTTTGTATAAAATGTGTCAAAGCAATCCTTGTCAATAAGATATTTAATAGGACTGTTCTGTCATGTAGTACATGCACTGCACAGTCCTGTTACAGTGCAATCACACTGTTCCTTATTACTGCTCCTACTCTAATTTAACCTGGACAAACCAAACAACTCAAACTCTAATGTCACAGTGTGCTCAAGTGCAGTGCTAAATCTAGAGAGCAATGTAAAGTTATGTGAGGGAAAACACTGACTCTGGTCCATTAGTTGTGTTGGAAGCTGAGGAGGAGGGTTGGAGCCCCTCCCTGAGGCTGCTAAAATATTCATCAGACTCCCTGAGAGCATGTCTGCTAATAGTTATACATGGAGCAGGAGAAAGAAGTAAGAAGGAGGAGGAGAGGAGAGGGAGCGAGGCAAGAGGAGGAGAAATTGGGGAGATGAGCGATGCTCCCTGTGTGCATGTCAGCTAATAGTCAAACATGAAGCACTAGGAGGGAGGGAAGAAAAACAGGAGAAGAAAGAGAGGGAAGTAAGGAAAAGGGGTTGTTTAAATAGAGTCTGGCTGAAATCACAAGGGATGGAGCACGTAAAAAAGCAGAAGTGAGGAAGCGACAGAGACGGAGAGAGGGTGGGAGAGAAAGAAAAAGATCGAGAATGAGAGATAAAGATTGAGAGGGAGTAATCACTTCTTTTCCTCCTCCGCTGCCATCACTTGCCCCTCCGAGCTGCATTCCAGATTGATTAAAAGCCCCTCTTGTAATTGTCAGATCTTGTAGGAACCATCTCTGCGTTTGAGTGTGTGCGTGTGTGTTGGTGTCAGAAAGGAGGAGGGCGGGTGGGGGTCATCTGTGTGAGGAAGAGAAACCCAATTTCAACCACATCAGCCAGTGCATCAGTAGTCACTTCAATAGCCAACAGTCGCTACCACATCAATCAGAGCTCCCACTCAAGGAAGGAAACACTGTTGATTTTGTATTTACAAACTGCGAGTCCAGGTAGCCAATCTTTGGATCCGACTAAAAGAAGAAAAAACATGCATGTGCATAAACACACACATACACACAGAGTCATTTATCCAGTCATTAAAATGAGAAATGGGCGATGATGTAGGGGCTGTTGAAATACCATTAAGATATGGAGACAAATGCAGTGGATCCCTGCTCGCAATAGCAACCTTGCTACAGTAAATCAGACAGTGACGAATATTACTGAGATCAGGCCGCGTGCATATGTACACACGCATCCGCACGCAGACGAGAGCATGTGCACGGCACTAATCCACACACAAAAAGCAAACAATCTGTGAAGCACCTTCCGAAAGCTCCTTGGGTGGATTAATGAGTAATTATCCTAATTAAATGTTTCCTGATCATCTGTTGTGATATATGGATGATTATTGTGTTCAGAGATGATTAAATGATAGTATAACAGAGCAGTCTGATATCATTTCAAAAAATTAATGAGCGTTTGTACAGAAGAACCGTGTGGAAATAGGGGTCAAATTAAAGATTGAATTAACTTTGATTTAATCAATTCAGGACTAATTGTGAGCTGCAGTAATAGAAAACTTTGTGCCATTTAATCAAAGCAGGGATGCACATTGTTGTTTTAGAAAAAAAAAAAAAAGTGGAAAAAAATGGGATGAACTGCACATTTATGCCATCTACAGTGCTTTTAACTAAATCAATATATCACACAGTGCTATTTAGGAGACAGTGGCTATAATGCAGATAAACAAATTATTAAAACCAGAAAATGAAG
Source organism: Anabas testudineus (assembly GCF_900324465.2). Lineage (NCBI taxonomy): Eukaryota > Metazoa > Chordata > Actinopteri > Anabantiformes > Anabantidae > Anabas > Anabas testudineus. Next base: position 10,980,672 of record NC_046615.1, on the reverse strand, counting down.
TTACACACACACACACAAAAAAAAAAAAAAAACATTCTAGTGTTTGCTATGGAAAACGCCACAAATTTGTGGCATTTTACTTTATTTTTCACTGTGCACATACAGCCACACCAGGACACCAAGTGATGACAGATGTTTTTTCTGCAGATTAAGAGATGCGATAAAGCTAAAACTTTTCTTCTGATTCGTCAAACACATCTCTGCTCTTAGGACAAGTTGACTGTGTTACTTAGCCTAATGCAAACCGATAAACAAGGCTAACTTTGCTTGTCAAAGGGTAAAAGCTCATATAAATGCTCATTGATTAACAGTTGTGATTATTGATCATGCCAGGCCATGCCCAGACAAAACTGACGAATCTGATACTTCAGGGTCCAAATTAAAACAGACAGACAAGAGAAAACTGACTGATGGACGTAGAGAAAGAAGAGAGAGGGCGGGGAAGCACAAAATCTGAAAGAGACACACATACACACACACACACACACACACACACTTTTGTATGCCAGTCAGTGTGAGTACACTCATTGACACAATGCATTCCCTAGCCCCCTAACCCCGCTAACCAAAACCTAATTGTAACCCTAAAACCTAGGCTAAAATGTCCTCACTTTGTAAAAATGTCCTCAGTCCAATTGATAAAAATTCACAATGATAGCCATACACACACACACACACACACAGATGCAGCTCCTCTTCTCAATCATGTACTAACTTGAAGAGATTATTTGGAGTATCAACTTATTATCTGTACAGTACTTGAACCTCTTCAATATTTTGCCCTAACCCCTATCTCCCGCTCCACCGCCTGATTCACTTCTCCATACGGTTCACAGTGCAGAGCAGAGTAGTTGCATGTGAAGGAGATAGTAAGCAGTAATATTCAATTATTGTATGCACGGCGTCCCCGTCCTGCCCTAAATTGATTTCTTTCAGAACGGGAGGCATCGCTCAGCACTGACACACAGCCATGTTTCCCCCATCTCCCACATCCCACGCAAATTACTCCTCCATCTGCTCTCCCTCACCGCATCGCACAGCTACCCCTCTCCTTCCTTCCTTCCTTCCTCTCCTCTCCTCTCTTCTTCACTCCTTCTCTCTCCTCTTCTCTCTCATCAACTCCTCATCTTCTCCTCTCCTCTCCCCGTCAGTCTACACAGCTATCGGTGGTTGGCACAGGCCCCAGCTCGTATACAGTACGTTTAATCTGTCTTTAATCTCTTTGCATTGTAATGGGAAATGGTTTTGTGTTTTACTATTTTGATTGAAGCTGCAAGCCCGCCCCTCACCACCGCGGGACTCTGTGTTTAGGAGTAGGAGGTGTTTTCAATTTTGCCCTTGCTCAAATAGTCTTTTATCAAAGAATTCATATCAGTAATTTGATTCTACATATTAAGCAGGCTGTTTGTAAGTGGCCTAATAAGAAAATAGGAAAGACTGGCGAGCGATAGATAGAGCCAGAAAGAAAAATGAGAACAGGCTTCCACTCTTGTACTGGCTTTTAAAAAAATTACACTGAATTAAATGGCTGCTGAAAATGAAATGAAAACCGTTTTCATTGTAATATTCTGGAGAAGACCAAGGAAAAGATGATAAATGCTCCCAATGTGGCTCATCTATAAAAAGTGAGTGCCTGTTTTCACCCGGAGCTGGTACACAGTGGTGGAAGTGAAAGTTTTCTCCCATCAGGTTATGCCATCATCATAAAGACCTTTACAATTGTACCTTTAATAAAGCCACACAGAGAGGGAGTAGCACTAATCAATACTTCATATAGTGGGGATTATTGTTTGTTCAGTCTCAACACAGACTCAAAACATCTAGGCTCAATAGTCATGTAAAGCTAGAATTGATTTGTTCATAAAACAGTGAAAATTTTGATGTTGATGTCAGATTTCTTTTTTTTTTTTTCCCCAGCATTACATTTTTTATTCATACACACAGACACTTTCACTAAAAACAGGCCCGCGGTTAACGTTGAATGGCATTTACAGTCTCCGATGGTTAAAATCAACAAAGAAACCCAAACGCACACATACAAACACTTGCACAATCACGCATGCAGATATGCACGCGCACACACACACACACACAAAACTCTCTCTCCTATTCTAATTAAAGGGACCTCTCTGCCCTGGGTGTGTGTGTGATATTGACACTTAGCTCCGTACAATAAACTTTATTGGCAAGCCTTGCTTGATTACGGCACTAAACTAGAATAACAAGGAATATGGGAGGAGGGGACGTGGATTATATACTAAACAGACATTAGTGGGCTCTATTCAAATATCTGCTGCATTTTAATAGGAAGCCCCGAAAGGCCTCTGTCCCTGAAGGAGCTGTGTAGGAAGCAGCAGAGAGATTAAGCTGAAATATACTGTGCACAAATAAAAAATGACATGGGTGAAATATAGTCAAGGTGGAAAAATAGAAAGAGAGAAGAAAAGAGATATATATCGAAGGATGGAGGAAAGGAATGAGGGATAGATTTCCCGTCATTAATGATCTATGGAAAATCCTCTGTCTATTTTCAGATATACTGTTAATGGCTGCTCGCTGCCATTAAAATCGTTGCTGTCCTGAACTCAGCTATTCACATATTGGCTGCTGCTTCATCTAATATTCATCTACTGGAGGTCAATGGCACTGCTGGCATGCTTAATTTGTATACACAAATTAAGGGTGGAGAAATAGCGATTTAAATGAGTACAGAGCTGAGATTTAACAAATATTCTGTAGAGTTTATCCACTGATGACACCTCAAAAACCTTAAGGTTCTCATCACTTTGGTTGCCCTTTTACAAAATACCCAAGACAAATGCATTTGTCTTTGAGTGTGCACTCAAAAATGTCCATTTTAGCACATTTACAAACAGGCATGTGTGCGGTGTGACGGTACAAAGCAAGAACACATGAATAGGCATGCAGAGAGAAGTAAAGAGTTCATCTCTCCTCAGAATTGAAACAGCCGTGGTGAAAGAGAAAGCTTTTAAACAGAGAACAGACTGCGTAATTATTTCCTAAACAATGGTGTCTCAAACAATACCTGGAGGCAACGACTTTGCAAAGGCCTCTTCGTCCTGGACATTAAATTACCAACTCAAGTGCTAAATCAATTAGTCACAGCAGACAGGTGAAGCAGAGAAGAGTGTGTTTTAATTCACAGGTGCATACCTTACCTGGGTCTCCTGACTATGGGTAATTGTAGTAAAACATTATAAGGAAACGTGGCGACCCAATGAAATCTGTGCCATTAGCAAGCCTGCTTCAGTGAATAACCCAAGGCTTCTAACTGAGGCCACCAGCAATGGAAAGTACCCTGCTATTATACTAATGCTAAACAAATTAAGATGACTGAATGTTTAAAAGTGTGTTTGCTGATATGATTTTTAACTCCATAAGTAAAAAAAAATAAAGCCTGAGATGACAGAGTTGTGATTCAAGAGCAAGTGAAGCGCAGCCGTCTGTCCCTGCAGCCTCTACCTTCGCTGAGCGGCTCCCTTTGCTCAGTCAGTTGAACTACAATGACCCCTACTGGCCTAAAATGGTACAGGGCTGCTGCGTTCTTCAGACAAAGAGGTTACACTTGATTATGAACTTGTGGCTCTGCAACAACGCTGGCTCCTAAGAGCCAGAAAACCTGATACAGGAGGAGAAATGACAGAAAATGTTGTTCTCTTTTACTTCTTCTAATGTACACGCTTCAGACTCTTCCAAACTCCGAATCAAAACTCTCCATCAGTTTTTTCTTGCTTTGAGTTACCTGCTTCATGTTTGATGTTTACTTCCATTTTCACACTCCAAATTCTTCACCTCATATCCTCCCTTTTTTCCTCTCTCTCTCTCTCTCTCTCTCTCTCTCTCTCTCTCTCTCTCTCTCTCTCTCGAGGCCTTGGCACCCTTGGCAGGGGCCTCTCCCACTTGGTGTGTTGGCAGGGCTCCGTCTCTGATTCACCCACAGCGTGCCCTCTGGCTTAACAGGCTGGCACAAGGACACGCAGCAGAGTTGAGAGAGGAGGGCAAGGCAGGAAGCGTGGAGCTACAGGCTGATAGAGCTATATATTACTGAAACAAAGTTATCACAGAATATGTGAGTGGTGCGAGTTAAGTTATTTGAGGTGCAGTTTTAGACCTGTGGTTTTTGTGAGCAAGGCAGAAATGTGAGACCGGAGCAGTGGGAACTTGTGCCTTGGTTTGCATGTGTATCTGGAGGAGAACATTAGAGTGAGAGACACATGCGGCCTCACCTTGAAGAACCACTGACCCCACACACCTTTATTGCATCTCCAATTAGAGGAGAGGGAGGGAGAGTGGGAGAGATACAGAGAGAGAGACAGAAAGAAAGACAGAAAGAGGGGGAAGAGATGTATTTCATAAATGTAGTTCCATAAAGAGCACTGACCCGAATGGCATTCAGTAATTCTTCCCTGTGCCAGAGGAGGTGGGATAATCAGAAACTTCATCAAGCTCACCCCTTCCTTCTCTCCTTCCCTGTGTCTGCAACACCTCCTACTGTCCCACCCTCTGGTGGAACCTCTTAAACAAAAATCGTGTGTAATAACTGCACAGCGGATACGGTGCATCCGGAACATGCATCAAAGAACATCCATCTATCCCCACTTCATCGCTTCATTTTAATTAAACAAGTTTCCTCCACTCCGAGTCTCGCCATCTCTCATCTCTTTGATCTGTTACCATCCGACTCAGAGTAAAAGAAACAGTCCATCCCCACGTTGGGAAAGTTGTACACACAGCACAGTTTGATTCCGAGGACTTTCAAGCAGCAGTGCTACAACACCGATTTAACGTACACAAAAAGGCATCAGAGAACTTACAGAAAAAATTACAGCAAACATGAAATATAGTCTTTTCGTCTAACACTACATTGTAAGTACAACCCCTTATAGTCCATAAGGGTCTCCTAATAAAAGCAGAACAAATCCCTTTCTGAAACTGTTCAATAAATTCAAATCTGTCTTCATGACAATGTCGGCAATACGTATCAAATCTGTCACTGTGCTGAGATGGATATGGGAGGGCAGAAATCTGAAAGAAAATAATACAATTAAAGTGTGTCTCAAGCACCAAGTCCCCATCGATCCATGCGCTCTCTTTTCCAAATACACTATGGACTTAACATGGACTTATTCTTTCTTAAGCACAACTGGGAGCCCTCCCTCCCCCAGGGGTGCAACGCTCACACAATGCTTCAAAAGAACATTTTGTTTATATGTTCAATACCAGAAACATCAATAAAATTATCCAATCATTAATTTCCTATTCAATACAAATTTAATGCAGAGCCACGGAGTAGCCAGCTCATATCCAATAAGGACATCTATCCCCAATCGCTCAGCTCAGTGCTTCACATCATGCACACGCACACACACTTATCAATGGGCCTGTCCCTAAAACAGCTATTCCTCACATACTGACTCAATACTGTAGAGTGGTGGGAAAGGAGGAAAAGAGCAAATAAGAAGCGTGTGAGTAGAGGGAGAGAGGGGACTTATTATTTCTTAAGCACTACACCTGTCAAGGTGAGTGTCGTGACATTGGATGGTCAGTCAACAGAGACACAATTACATGTTTTAGTTTACTGTGTATACACTGTAAAGCCTGGTTTGGTCATAGAACTATGTTCTGTGGTCCCGTATGTGAGGAAGAGGTAAGCTGATTATTTAAATAAACTATAATAGAAACAGTGATAGAATATAAAACTCCAATGCATTAAACTTTTTTGATTTAAAAGCATTTATGTTAGATACAAAACCTTACCAGCACCCTGTACTCTTAGTATTAAAAGCAAAAGTGGTCATATGGAAAAGAATAGACCTCGTCAGAGATATAACTTTATAATACTATATAATACTTTTATAAAAGTACAGGTGTACAAACTTGAAACATCAAAGTCTGCACATGTGAAAAAAATTGTATAAACACGTAAGCGAAATTTGATTAAATGCCTCTAGTGATGTCACTTGAGTCAGGACTAAAGTTTCTTTCTTTCTGCATCAAGCTTAAGTCCAATAACATTAAGACCTAGAGTTTGTTAATTAATTGAATTACCCAAGTAAAAGTACTGTGAATGGTGGGGTACAGTCCTCCAAATTGTAGTCAAATACAGTCTTTACAAGTATAGTACAATAAGTGTACTATATCACTTTAACATGGTATGGTACAGAACACCCACTCCGGAGACAGATAGGTGGGCATGGAGGATAGAAGTTATTATTTGATAAATGATTTGATACCTTATGGTTTCAAACTTTTATTCATATTGATTTCCAGTCCCTTGCTAACCTACAGCTCTCTGGTGAATGTGATTGGGAAATTCATATAAATATTATCGAACATCATACAGGTGGCGAACTCGGACCTACAGTGATAGATATCAGATGGAGCTGTGAGTGTGTGTGTTTAACATGTGAGAGTTGACGAGACGACACAAGAGCCAGGGTTCACAGGTCAAGTAGAGTCAAACCAGGTAGGCGATTGGCTGATCAGGTCTGAGTGTAATGACTAATCAATGGTAGAATGCATTAGCCTAATCTAATGCACCAGGTGGGAGAGGACAACGCTAGACGCATGGAACACATGATTGAGCACAACATGTAACAGCAATGCAATCAATAACACATAGAGTGGCCTAACCCCAAAGGGGTGGGGTGGGGGGTTGTCCCCACTACTGGAACGACGTGCTCCCCATGCGTTTAAGAGGTGGTCCATATGTGTGTGTAAATTGTACGGCTGATTGGTTAGGGGAGGACAGAAAAGAAACCAAGCTGTTTTAGCCTGATTGATTGGATTATGAAATGAAATGAGGGAAATCAAAGCTTTTTGTTTGTGACCGAGACACACACACACACACACAACACTGAGAAACAGTGTTTGTCTACCCACGAGAGGGTGAAAGAAAAAGTGATGGGGGTTTTCTACAATGCAAGAAAGGTGAATAGAGGAAATTACTCATCAGTCTGTTTATCAAGGCAAGAAGTGATACCCTCTATACCGTATTTTAGGTTTGTCCCAGGAGAAAAAGCACCCCGTTCTTCCCCCCATCACTCAGTGGTGACCATTATGTGAACCCGTTTCTGGGTTAAAAGCATTGCTGAACTTTCAGGTACTCGATCGTACATTACTGAGGTCACATCTCTGGCCCCTATCAGATTAATTAGTTTTAATGCAAACTGCATAATGTAGAATAATGAAAAAACACAAACACTGAAATGTGTTAAATAAAGCAGAAAGAAATAAATACATTTACAGTAACTTTTAAAAAGTGGGAAAACACTTCACAAAGAGCTGAAGCATGCAGAGATCCACTATGAAGGAGAGAGAGAGAGAGAGAGAGAGAGAGAGAGAGAGAGAGAGAGAGAGAGAGAGAGAGAGAGAGAGATGACAAGTTAGGGACAACAGCCAGTCAGAGCAGAGGACAGGTGTGGGTCAATACTTGCAGCAGATACTGCTGACACTGCACTGCTCAACAAACACACACATACATGGAGAAGTCACACGCACACAGACGCATATCAGACCAATCAGTCAGCTGATGTCAATATTTCAAGAGTAAGAGAAAAGGAGAGGATGCAAATCTCTGCGCGCGTGCTTAAGAGAAGACACCGAGCAGTGAAGGAACTTTTACAGAGCGAATTAGGAGTCTTTGTGACACCTGACCTGCTTGTCTCCATTAAATGGAAAAATAAACTCTTCTCCTTCTAAGTGGATATCCAGCCAGAAACAGGAAATACTAAAATGCAAACCTAAAAACTAAAAAAGAAAAAGACTGTATTTTCAACTGCCACAAATAAGCACCTGTGGGAATACAATGACCTGGATGACTGAGCATCTTCAGTTGATCCAATTATCACACTCAATTGAGTGTTAATTAGTTATTCATTCACAGGTAGGTTTAATTAGGTAAAAACCATTAGCAGAAGCAAAAACAGCAACAATCCAGTGCTTCAGTGAATCTTCAGCATTTCAGAATATATTTTTGACAGTTGATATATGAATATTTGAAGATATCACCTTGGTCACTGGGAACATTTTCATTGTTTTTATTATTTTATTTAAACTCTGTGTTCTGGACAAACAACTACTAAATCAAGAAAATAATCCAGGACTTCAACAATAAATAGTTTCAGCTCTAATCTCCATACTAACATGAAAAATCTGGTGACTACTGTATTAATATCTATGATCCTGCAGCCATGCACTTAATCTGTTAATCGCTATTTACTTTCCTTTTTTGTTTCCCCTATAAGTGTGTGTGTGTGTGTGTGTGTGTGTGTGTGTGTGTGTGTGTGTGTGTGTGTGTGTGTGTATGTGTGTGTGTGTATCCACATGGTAGAGGGATTCTGTGATAGGGGCCTTTCCATCTTTGAAATGAATTAGCGCGTGGTGCCTTATTGAGTGAGGTGCAGTGTTTAAGTGAAACTGATGAGAGATGTGTGAGCAGCGAGAACTGGGCTATAAGTATGTGGCTGGGGTCACAGGTTAATCCCTATTGATTTACTCCACCGTCTGCATATAGCCACACAGGAAGACAAGGAAGGAGAGGCCCCCTTTACCAGCTATCAAATGCAGGATAAAAATCACTGCTCACACACACACACACACACACACACAGGTTGTGTTACCTGATGCTAAGTAGGACAAGAACAAGAAAATTAAGTATCATTTAATCTCTAAATGGGTAGTTAAACACTCTCTACTTAAGATCACAGAGAGATATGATTATTGGCTTCCTTTGCCCATATTATCACAAGCACTTATAAAACACATATTAAGAGGCGCATGGTTTTTTTTTAAATACAAAATTACTTTAATATAAGAAACACACATGAACATGCATTTACTTCTGAGGCGCTACCCACACTTACTGAAATCACAGCAGTCCCTGAAAGACCAACACATCAGACCAGAGTGTGTTTGATTAGAAACCCAAATAATTCTCAGACCAAGCTGTATTTATAAACAAGCTCTTCGCAATTTCACCCCAGAGGAGGAAAGGTGAAATATTACATTAATATGAACAACTATTAATAATGGACCCCCCCCTCCCCTTCTCTCTCCACCTCTTACCCCATCACCACTCCTTCTCTCCATCTCTATCTCCCTCCTTTTCTCTCTCTCCCTCTGCCTCTAATCCTATCATGCGGGCAATAAGTGTATGCACCATGAGCACATTTAATTTCTGCGGTTGGTTTTCAGCGAGCCCAGAGGTGAGCCTTAATAAGGATCAATGGCACTTTATCTGGGACAGCACCCACTTCACAGCATGCAAATTACACAGCAACCCTTAAAAAAAGAAATGGATTTAATTAAAAAATGTAGAACCACGGGCTCTGGAAATTCAATTAAAGGATTTATGCAAAGGTTGGCTAGCTTTTTGTGTTGCAGTTCCTGCTTATATAATGAGCTTTTCATATTAAAAATCAATAGGTAATCTGGGCTAGGGGATCGGCTGCTTATGTACATTTTTGAAATCAATTTGAAAAATAGTCCATCAGCTTCGTGTCACAACAAAGAGGGGAGGGAGTGGCTTGTGTGTTTGTGTGTGTAAAGTTGGGGGGTTTAGGGGGCGGCAGTAGAAGTGCATGGGTGAGGAAGAGGTGATAGGTTGCATCTTTTTCCTCTCCCAGGGTCACTGGAGAAAAGCTCCGAAGCTCTAAAGGTATGAGAGATGGAAGCTGAAGGAGAAAATGTGGAAGAGGAGAGGGTAAGTGAGTAAGGATTTCTCTTTGGCCAGGTCAGTTTCCGGCTCTTTGGCCTGTTCTGATCCCTTCTATTAGAGAGAGAGAGTCCCTTGGCAGCGAGGGTCTAGCTGGCTCTGACCTGTGGCTCTGGGGTAATTTAGCCCAGCCCCAACTCATACTCAGCCCAAACTCAGACATCCCTGGCTGGGGAGACATCCTAATGGCATCCCTGAGGTGTCTGGAGCTGGAGGAGCATGGAGCATGTGGTGGAGGCTTTAATTTCTTCACAAACAAAAACTTAGTCTGTGAAGGGAATACGCAGAAAAAAAAATAAACTAATGGTGCACTTCATCCAAAAGGAACATTAAGATAAAATAATTTATAGCATTAAGCGGCCCATAAAAAAAATTACAAAAAATTTAAATGTGCAATTCTTAAAAATTACTTTCTTCATTAAGTCCTTCCACCCTTCAACAGGGATACCATTCATGCCTCCTTCACACTCATTTTTTTTATAACTGTATACACAGGAGGGGTGAATGACTGACTGCATGCAGTAGCAGACTGTCAGCATTTGATTGGTTCTTTATTGATCCAGACACGCTCTCCATCACATCAACTCATCCACAATACCATTTACACAGTTTCCCTGTGCAATGGACCGCATAACCAGGCCTCAGGCCATCTTTGTTCACCCGCTATGTGTGTGTTTGTGTGTGTCTGAGCATGTGTGTGTTTTCTTTAATGAAATGGTATCTCCGTGGACAATAATGCCAGTAACAGGATTGGGCAGGAACACACATGTTAATACAGCCAAATAGGATTGTATGCTTTTATCCATTCCCACACCAACACATCTTTCTCTCTGTATGTCATCCCCCCCCCCCCCAAATACATAGTGTAGCAGCACAGCAGGGAAGGTCTAGCAATACTATTACATTGAATACATTTAGATGCTCAAAATGATCTAAAACATGCCGTCTAACGGAAGTCAGTGCATCATCAGAGAGTTCACTTTAAGTATATGAACCTCATACCAATTCTCATAATATGTAATGTTCTGTCAGCACCACTGAGGAGAACCCTACACAGTGTCTCCAGTCAGGCTGGAGCTGACCCCCTTCTGTGCAGCTCCTAATCATCCAAGAGGACTCTATTACGAGGGCCTGGCAGCTCATCTAACCCCACAGAAGAGAAGGGGGGCTGGAGGGGAGATTGGGACCTCTGATCCTCTTTCTTTCCACATGGTTAGGCACCACACACACATCACTGGCACACACACAGGCAGCATGGGTGTGCAGCAGGGCCACTGTGACTGTGTGCCACACCAGATAACAGATAGAGCACCTGACCTTATGTCTGTCTGCAGGAGGGAAACAGATAAAGAAGTAACTGTGGCGGCTGCACTCACATACAGCACCAACCACCTCACTCCACTGTATGTCTGTTATAGGGTAATGTTGATGTCTTTGTTGCAGGGTCTCTCTGAGGTTAACCCCCAAGGTATAGGACAGAGCTCCTGGTCACAGTAGGCAAGGCTCAGCAGAGGAGAAACTAGCAGCTAGCAATCCCACCGCTCCTGACAATACAAGCGTTTCTCTAATACACCCCTGACTGCTGGTGCCTGGTCAAAAGTTCAGCCTGTGCATATGTAAAAAGGTGGCCTGGTGCCCGAGGCAGGATCCTGGGTAAAATAATCATGCTAAAACACTAAGAAGCATGGGACTAGGCGAGAGCGCTGATGAAACCAGCCCCCGGGGGGACTGAAGTGTCTGATTGGACCAGCAGAGCCTCTTAGGCCTATGCCCACAACACCCCCCTCCCTTCTTACTATCCATTACAGTGGATGGTGAGGTGCTGGAGCCACTGCCCACACTGATCTCCATGCAGCTCAGCACTGTCTGTGCCTATAGTTAAGGTATAGATTTGATGAGTATAAGCTGAGCCCAGCTGCTCAGAGCCTGAGGGTACCCTGATCTTGAGGGAGCAATCAGTCAGTCAACAAAATGTCACAGGGTCAGTGTTACAGCATGACAGGACGATGACAACTTCACAAAGGTTACAGCCCAACTAATAAATGCAACAGTCGCTAAAAATGATTATGTGCTGCTTAAATGTGTCTCAAACAGGAATTCTGGCTCAAAGTGTATCATGTAGTAACTTTTTCAGCATATGCATGATCTAGAAAGACGGAAACATCTCACTATCCTAGATCAAATAAATCAATCAAAATCTGTGTCAGTCACATATTGAGCATTAAATTGCTGCAACTAAATTGTAGAAATGTGATAATGATTTTTGCGTCTCTATCTCATACACACACACACACACACACACACACACACACACACACACACACACTGACTGCAGGCCAGATCATTCAATGCTGATAATCACTCCAAAGGACACAGGGAAAACTCCCACTCTAAACACGCTGAATTAAAGAAACAGGAGTTACAGGCCTAGTCGCACAATCTCTGATAAGTAGATCAAGGCAAGGGGAGGGGAACATGATGTTAGTGAGAGATAGTTTGGCTGATTAAAATGTCATGGCACTTTATAGATGCCTTTCTCAACTCAGCAAAATGGAATCAGCTCTGCACATCAATAGCAGAGTGGGTTGTGCTCCCTGCTATTAGAGAAGTTTCTTTCCCTTAAGTGAAATCCTTAACACAAAGAATGCAAAAAGGGGAGGAAGTCAAAATATATCTGTGGTAATACAGGAGCGAAATAAGCTGAAAGGATAAAAGTGGAGTGTTAAAGTGAAGCACAATAAAAGAGGCAAGAAGGCATGAACAGGACTGCATTACTGTAAATAGAGTGTATATCGCTTGACATGACATTTCTTCACCTTTACTACGATCACATTAAAGCTTAAGGACCACATGTAGCTCCAGGTGGTTCAGTCTCTTTCAGTCTCCATATTGTGAATTCATGTGTGCACTTGTCTGTGTGTGTTTGTCTGCTCAAGTAGGGCAACCGTACATCACTCCACCTGTGCTCGTATAAATCAAACCTATGTTTTAAATGAGAGGCTGGTTATTTGCACAAGAACACACACGGGGGCTTTGTGATTGTTTTTTGGAGTCAACATTCTGCTTATGTTTGCATCCCAGAACAATCTCCATGGATCCCGCAAGCGTACGCAAGCAATTAAAGCGATACCATCTTCATATCCCTGCAACCAATAACTGAAATAATATCACTGTTTTATTAAGCCCTTAATGTGGGGGCAGAAGGAGTGAGGAGTGGGATTTTAAAGAGGATACACTTTCAGGGGCCTTATCAACCCCAGATTTAAATAAGAGCAAATGCTCAGCTTAAGGGTGTGCCTGTGTATCTGTGTGTGTGTGTGGCCTTTATCAGACATGAGTTGTAGTTAATCGCTGTGTCAGCACGCCAGAATTTAATTACTAGCTCTACCTTTGTCCTTTAATATTTACTAACATCTACACTACGTTTAATTAACCACGTGTAGAAAAGTCTTTGCCCCATTCTGGTGCAGAAACCGCTCTGCTAATTGCATCTGTGCGCTCACACAACACGGAAGCGTCATCCAGTCCAGGGTAAACTCCCAAATCATCCGATTAAAAGGCGTGTTGAACAAAGTCTGGTCCAGCTAAATTGTCACAGACCAGATTTAAGGATTTAAACAAGACAGCGAGTGATGAAAAAGAGCTAAGAAAAATGTTATAGACGGTAAAGAGCGGGGACAAAAAGTCAAACTGAGGAAATGTTCAGCTTGACATTTTGTGAAAGGTGCTGAGGAGCAGTTCGTCTCATCTCTCATCCTATGTCAGAAGATAGAGAGACAAATGACAGCCTGAGGCCTTGTGTCTGTCAAACATGATGGATCAGAATAACGCTTCACTAAAATTCCACCATGCTGCCTTTCAACATATCACATTTTCCCTTGAGTGCAAACACTAAATTGATAAAGTATGAAGAGCAGCTAATGGAAAGATGTAACAGTCAAACTAAAGCATATATTAGGAGACTATGGAGTCAGTGCTGCTATCCATTGGAAAATCTTACAGAGCAAAGGACACAATATAGACTAAGATAAATCATGGTGCTGGATTTTATCGTTCATATCAAAAGAGTGCGAGGACGTTAACCTCAGGCACCTGACATCATTTCGTAAGCACACACGTGCCATGAACACCCTTATGCGGTCATTTATTGTACAGCCACACACACTCGGGGCATGTAAGGAATATGAGGTTGCTGCCTTAGGAGGAAAATTTAGCAGTAAGTCGTCTTACATGATGTGGATCTAACTGGATGTCCGTGACTTGCGACTGCAAATAAATATACTGCATTTGACAGAAAGCTTATTCTCTTAGAGCACATGACTGCATAAAGGTAGATACTTGAGTTTATGCAGTACATTTACTGTAACCTAATAGTCACAGTACACTGGATCTGGAATATCACCTACCCTGGTGAGAGGAGAACAGCCTCTCAGAGTTAAATAAACAGTGACAGGAGGAAGAGGAAAACAAACCACAGAATATCTCTCTATCTGTGAAATCCAGACTCTCTCCCTGAGCCCTCAGCACTCAGCAGATCAACCCCTCTCTATCCTTTTCCTCTCCTCTCTTCCAGGAACATGCCAAGACAAACATACGGGCTGAATAAGGCGACACATTAGAGCCCGAAAGGAAGATAGCAATATAATAATATAGTGTGGTGACTTTACTGATTCTCTTCCCATGCTGGAAAATAAAGCTAGCTGCAGATCCACCACTAAACCAATGTATTCTCATCTGTAATTTTAAAAAAAAATAGTATTTTTGGTGACCATTGACCCAGTCACGCTACAGTATGTGCAGTCATAAGGTTAGATTTTTACAGACTTGTTTTCTGCCTTACCATAGACTTGGTGAAAGGCCGGGCCAGTGTGAAGAGAAAGGTCATCAGCCACCAGCTCCGGTGAATGGACGTGTACATCATGTTCCCTGGATGCAGTGCGTTGGAGGTGACGCCATGAGGTGAGAGGCGGCGATGGAGCTCATTGCTGAAGAGGACGTTACAGAGTTTGGCCCGATTGTAAGCTAGCATGGACCAGTAGTCCTTCTTTTGGGGAGACAACAGGGCCAGGTCCACTTTGCCACAGGAGTCTAACAGGTCCGTGAACCTAAAACACAGTACAGATCAAGAACAGTTCGAGTGAGAGCGTGCGTCTGTGTAAGCTTTCCACGGGCAGATGTGTGGTGCTGGCTGCATACAAATCAAAAGACGTGACATGATGTTCTTTAATTGCCTGCGACAGAGCTGTTAAACTCCAGATGTTTGACAAGGCCCCTTAAACATTACACTACTCGTTGTGTTATTGTGCAGTCACACAACAACATCACACCGCACAGACATGAGATCTACACTGCCTGTGTGTGTATGTATGTGTTTACGTGTGTGTGTGTGTGTGTGTGAGAGAGAAACAGTGATAGAATCCAAACCGGCAGAACACATCCTACATATTAATCCAGTCATTAGAACACAACCAATCAAAATGTCACCTGGTTTCCTTGTTGTGACTTTACAAGCTTACTGCCTCTTGTTTACTGTCGCCTTCCGCAACATCCTTGCTTGGCTAAATTACAACATCTGCAGGCTTTTCATTTCATGTGCTGCAACTTCATAACTACTTTAGCAAGTAGAGGTTGATAAATCAAATGCACGGGCACCAAATGTGCTTTTTTTTCCATATTTGTTCTCATTGCTGAAGTTGAGTCTAGCTGCATTTGAATGAGGTTTTAAAACAAACAGTGAATTATATTTGCAGATGATCCACACAAATACATAGATTAAACAACATCAAATAAAACAAATAAATATATAAAGGTACATTGCCAGAGCTCAGTCAGAGGTAATGGCATTAAGGATATTATCTCCTCCTTGTTTGACGAGATCTAATGCAGGACTAGGCCAAAGTAAACCTGTACTGGGCCAATTCCACAGTAAGCCCCTGTGGTGGAAACTGATAAAGTGTCCTGCCATTACTTGTGTGACCATCACTCCCATCCCTGTCCCATATAGGTCAATACTTTGCCAGTGGACAAGGAGCTTAGGGGATACAATATGTTGCCAGGTCAGAGGTCAGACGCTGCCTGTGAGAAGAGGCTAAGTGAATAAACGAGAAATCAGCGGGAACTGAAAATAACACAAACAAAAAAGGGATCAACTTCAAAAGATGTAATATAGGTCTGGAATGAGGTGGGCAGAATGGAAGATGTATTATGAGATATTGTCTATATTTGCTCCTTGTTCCCCCCCTCTAGTCTTTGTCAGTGTGTAACTGACTCTCTCTGGTCCTACCTAAGTCACCTTTGAAGGGGTTAAAGCCACTGCTGCTTATAGAGGAGAGAAATGAAGCTGAGAGTATGTGTTGGGGAGGCAGAAGGAGAGAGATGGAGCTGTAGGGCAAAGAGTGAGAACGTGGTTATTCTTGGCTTTTCAATATGTATAAATTGTTTGCATTTAGATTCATTTAAAGTTTTAACATCGGGAAAACTTGTGTGAACTCACTGTTCCTACTTACTGCAGGTTCGTCTTCCATCAGCTATATGTTGTCAATACTCCCTTTATGACACGCTTTATTTCAATAGGCTTTCTCCATTCTCTCTACGTCTTACCATGGCAAACAAAAGTAGAGTGAGACCCCAAGTAAAGTGTCAAACCATCTCCTCCGCTGCTCTTGTTCTTTCATGCATGGCAGTCTGTATAACATAACTCATATGAGGGCCCCTGTAATGGTGCTGCTGGTTGATCTGCTAGAATAACTCTGTATGTTCTCCTTGTCTCAGGTCACTCTGCCGAGCTCCAATCAATCACTCTGCTTGACCGTCTGACTGACTGAAGCCAGGATCAATGTCTCGCTCACACACACATACACGTGCACGCACACATGGCTCGGGGCTTAGGCGCACAGATCACTATAAGGCATCATGCTTGTCTATTGTATGACGGGCGAAACAGAAGGCTATGGAGCAGAGTTGCTTAACAAAAAGACAGACTTGGAAAGCATTAGATGGCAGAAGGAGTGAACAGAGAGGAGAAAGGGGCTGAGTCAGGGGGTCAGACAGAAAGGAGCAGATACTTGATCAAAGTAAATTTCAGCTGATAAGTCCATCCATCATGTTGATGATACATTTAATTCATAGTGACAGCATGTGGAGGGAAATGAATTTTCAGTGAGTGAGGCTGTCATGTTTGACAATACACATTAAGTCTGATCTATCAGTTTATGGTGAAAACTAGCCAATGTGGCCAATATAACAGCATGGCTGGAGTTAAAGAATTTACAGTTTTAGAGCTAGTGAATAGGGTGTTCATTTACATTATGGCAACCTGGATGGACCATTTCCATGCCCACAGTGTTAAAATAAGGCAGGTGTGGGTGTATAGTTCTCAAACTCAGCAATGGAGACAGTAATTTCTGCCTATTAATGCTGAACATAAACATCACACATGTACAAATATTTTCTTTGCTATTCATATTAAGAATTAATTAATGTATGGCAGGTACAACACACAGAGTATGATTATTATTTAATGAAATATTTCAAAGTCGTATTTTTTCTATATAGATTCAAACTATTTAATCTGCTTAGTTTATCGTATTCACCTGTGAGACTCTGAAGACACAACCACGACACGGGCGGGGACCGAGCGGCGCAGCACATCCTGTAGACACTGAACAAGAAGGAAGTGACCTAGGTGGCAGATCTGGAAGGTGGACTCCAGGCCGTCTTCTGTCAAGCTCCAGGGCTGAGTGCACACCGCCGCATTACATACCAGAATGTGGAGGGGCCTATGGGGGGGAGGAAGGTATAAAATAAAACACGTTTGATTGTTTATTGATGATGAGTGAAAACAAAGAAGTCACCGCTGCAAAAAGGGGGATTTTTATACCCGATTGGCCTGAAAAAGAGGTAAGGAGACAGCGAGGGGAAATAAATAGAGACGCTGGAATAGCGAGAAGCAAGAGCAGAGGAAGGAAACAGGGTGTCGTATTCCAGAGTGTGGTAGACTTTAGAGCTCTACAGAGACAGAGCATCAGAAATGCTGATATGATACAGAGGTTTCCAGTGTAACTCCCACTGGCTCAACAGGTACTGTAGATACAGAAACAGCTGGCTGGAATCCAAGATCAACATCATCGTTAAAACTGAGAAAAAATCTCAAACCACTTCAACACACCAGGGTGGTGGTGGGAACAATGGGTGTTGATATAGGCTCTGTGTAACTACTCTGAGTAACAACACACACTAACATATTGATTCAGGACTGTGAAGAGAAAAAAATAAAAATAATAATAATACACACACGTCATAATTCAAAAAGAAGCTGACTTTACTCAGGAACAGAACAAAAGCATACGCTTTAGCACACACAGACATGCAACACATCTCCATTCTTTCAGACGTCTTGTGGGTGAGCACACACTCCCTGCATGCTTGCCAGTGAATGGAGATTGGTCAGGGTAGTGAGAGATCCTTGTCGGTGACAGCGTCGCTCCAGCGAGCTCGAAACCACAGTAATACAGACGAACAATCCAAACACACCCCACCAATTTTTAATTTCTTCCATTAGAATTAATTATGAGGCCGAAGGCAATTTGTGTACCCTGTGTTTAAGACTGCCTACTGGATTAATTAAAAACTGGATGCTGGAAAATTAATGTGTGAATTGTTATGCCTTGCTATAATGAGCCATCCCATGCTATTACATAGGAGTGTACTGTACGATCACCTTCAGGCCTCCGAACACACAAGGTTCATTAAAGATCACAAACCTAGTCACAAGTCAACTTAAAGAATGCCAGCCTCAGCATTTTATCAACAGAGCACACTGTAGCAGTGAGATATTCAAATTTTCATTCAAAACATAATAAGGTTGGGAAGCACAGTATAACTTAATTGCTTAGTACAGAAAACATATCTGTAAATAAATGACCTCGGTGACCTGCACTTTGATTTGATTAATAAAAAAGACTAGTTGAAAACTGAAACGCCACAGAAGCAGTGATGTCAGATTTCCTCTGGAATTGCTCACAGCTTTAAAAACAGACAAAACACATTGTTGTTTTTGGCCCAGTGTTCCCCTTTCTAATAGAGTGTGAAGCACATTAACATTGTGCTATATAAGGTAAAACTCTTGGCTGTGTCCCCAGTGCGCTGGTTGGTGCTGCACAGTAGCGGTGCAGGCATGAACTCTTGACCTAACTTTTCAACCTCTCACCGCAGCTGTTGTTTTAAACTAATCCTCACGTTAGTTACATCTCTAACGATTTTGTGATTTTATTATGACGTTAAGCTGCAAAGACAGAAGTGTGAAACAAATTATTATGTCACTCAAAGTATATCACATATTTGTGATTAAAAGAAGGAAAAAAAACTCCAGTAACCAACTTTTCTCTGGCCGGTAGAGCAATTTCCCCCACACAGTTCACATGGGCCTCTGGTGAGTCTGCTTGTAATGTAAAAGGCCTGTTAATTCAACTGCCCACCAGTTAGTCCCTCTCTCATAAGCGCAAGTTTAATGAATGTCTTTAATAGGCCTATTGCCGCATACTACAGTCCCTCTCTCCCCATTAAGACCTCACACAACACGGTGTGCACTGTGTAATCTCAGCGCTGGTCAAACGAGGGAGTTAACTACCAAACAGGGAGATATTGGTTTATATATTTACTTTAAATAACCCCCCTGGGTATGACCCCTGACCTCTATGATAATGTGGGCCAGCAGGAAGAGATTGCCTATGTGAACTGGGCTTAGACTACCGGTCATTAACACTGCACTTTATTGGCAACTAGGAAACTGGCACTGACAACAAACATATACACTCCCCGGCCACTTTATTAGGTACACCTGTTCAACTGCTCATTAACACAAATGGCTAATCAGCCAATCATATGGCAGCAACATAATACATTTAGGCATGTAGCAGAAACGTTCTGCTGAAGAAACTAAGCATCAGAATGAAGAGGAAATGAGATTTAAGTGATTTTGAACGTGGCATGCTGTTGGTGCCAGACAGGACATTTCAGAAACTCCTGATCTATTGGGATTTTCATGCACAACAACAAATCTCTAGACTAGAGAACAATGGCCAGACTGGTTTGAGGTGGCAGAAACGACAGGAAAGCATAGATGTATCCTGAGGGTAAAATAATGTTCAATGCAAAGTAGCAAGGTGTACCTGATAAAGTTGCAGATGAGTCTAGATATGTATCCACTATTCATATTCAGTTTCATATTTAAACACTCATATACAATTTGAGTTACAATGAACTAAATAGCAAGTGGAAGATTAATGTGACATAGTTTGAGTGTCTGTTTACAGACCTGCAATACACAATATTCTTCATACTACAACAGAATTAATAAAAAATAAATAAATAAATCACAGATGAAACAAATTATACGTGTTAATTACTGACTGTTCAGTAGAAATTGTATTCAGGGCATCGTACCAGTGCTGTCCCCCATCAATTGCATCCCAATAAAACAGCACTGCGTTCACCAATATCAATATCCAGGTAATTTCATTTCAAAGGACAGGCAATTAAAGCAGAATTGGGGTCAATGGAACACAAAGCAGCGTGAAAGCCACTGACTAAAGCACTTAAAAGCAAAGAAGTGAGAAACGAGAGAAGGAAAAGAAAAAGACTGATTACATTTCACCTGTCAATGACACGCTGCAAGAGCATTATTGTGCATGCGTATGTGAGTGTATGTATCCGTTTGTCTCTGTGTATTTACAAAACATTACATGTACGCTTCTGCACACGGAATCATCTGTGTGTGTCCGTGCATGTATGCACATATATGTGCGAGTGGTGTGTGTTATGCCTGAAGACATACGTGCAGTAATAGAGTGGTGGTAGTCTCAGACAGCTGCCCAGTGCCATTCACAGCTCAAAGCTCCCAGTCTCCACTCTGCTCTGTTCGCCTTCTGATGAGAATTAATGTACTCTGACGTCCCCTGGGACTCCCCCACTCCCCCCAACACCACAGCTAATGAAGAAATACAACCTTGCCAAAATACTGAGGTTGCCAGAGAGAGCGACACAGACAGAGAAAGACTGAGATACAACGTGAGAGAGGGTAAAAGAGAGGGAAACGGAGGCAGATAAACCATTCGCAAACTGGGATGTGTAAAAAACTAAGGAATTCTGGAGACAGTGGGGTTAAAGAGAGATAAACATACAGTGCTTTAGTGCGGATGGGATGGACAAATGCAAGAGATGGGAGAGAGCTATAGGACACAGAGTGAGGGAAGCCACTGTGAGGTTTGGCTGTGACCCAAGACACGTGTCCTGGATGGCCATACCCTGCCCCAGGGCTGCTACAGGCGATGACTGTCCTGCCTCTCCCCAAGGGGCTCCCCTGACACCAGGCACATGCACACACAAGCACACACACACATCCACACCCACGCCTAGAGACCTACTGGTGGATGAGCAGTATGGATGACTTGACAGAATCCATGACCCCAAAATAGCGACTGTGCGACCAGCCACAAGATGTAAGACACATGCCGTAAAAGCTGACCACCACAAAATAAGCGCCATAAAGTCTGTTCATCTGTTTGACCAATGTCAAGTCAATGGACACAAATGGACACACTGACTTCTGGGGCCTTGACCATATGGTGTCCATCAGAAACAGCAGCATTGTTTAAATTTGGTGTATGCAAGAAGATGAGGTGGTTTGCTTATATGAGAGATTCAGTTTAGTATACATTGCTTTTAATTATTTGTTTCTTTCTTCCTGTTTCCTTTTTTGTCTTTTCATCTGAATAAGTAAAATTAAAAAGGCCCAGCAATTGAATAATGGCTACTAAAGTTTAACCAGAACTGAGATACAGCACTACTGAACTGTGCTGCCACACAAGCTATTTTAGGACCTAGCTCTGTCCCGTCTCCTCACAATGGAGACTTGCTTGTATTTTGATGGTATTTTACATCTAAACTGAACCAAATCTTGTGGAAAAAGTACAGTTTGTAGAGTAAAACCTTTCAGTCAAACACACTCAAGTGCAACATTGGAAGGAGCCATATTCTTCCAGAGCATTTGCACTGAATGTCCACAATGCTCTGGAGCTAAAGGTCAACTAGGCATTGTCACGAAGCAAAATGTATAAATGACAATAGAAATGTAGAAGTAAAACCATAATGCATAGGCTGCATATAAAAAATATCAAGCATAGCAGAAAATATCAGAAACAGTGGAAGGACCAGTTTTGAAATACTCACAGTTTCTTGGCTTTGAAAGCAGCTGCAAACTCCCGAACACTTCGGAGAGAGGCCAGATCGCACATCATTGCTTCCACTCTTGCTTTGTGCTGTTGAGAAAGAGAAAAGAAGTATGATTGTTATTAATATTATAATCAGCAGCAGTAGGAAAGAAACAAATTCGATGCCATTAAGTATTTATTTGTTCATTTTGTCAATTACCACAAATTTGCATTTGTGCAGGTTCCAATTAGGAAATCGTTGTGCTGAACTGGTTTCAGAGGGTGTAAGTATAAAGAAGGCCCTTTAAGGATAATTTGTAATTTTTTTGAACTACCGGTAAATTATTTCACTTGATTTAACTTGTTACTTTTATAGACTGGTACAATCATGTAAAAAGATGTGATTTTACATGGTCACAGTCTTGACTCCTAAAAGACTCCCTAGCTTTTGATTGTGTGGTCTCAGCGCGTGTTTGTGTGTGTGTGTGTGTGTGTGTGTGTGTGTGCTTCGTCTTACACCATATGTTGGGAGACAGCGTGAGGATAGGAGAGGAGCAGAGAAAGATAAATGACTTGAGAAGTGAATGCATAGCTGCATTTACACACAGAGGAAGACAGGCTAAATATTCATCATCCTCTCCATCCCACTGTAGCATTCTGTTGCAGGGCAAAGACCTCAGCAGACATGTATGCAGGCGTAAAGGACCATATCTCTTTAATAACACTGTACCACCATGTTTTCTTGCCTGTGATAACTCAGATTTAACTCAGACTCTTCACATCTTCCTGTCTCTTCCCACTCTTGTCATCTTCTACATCTATATCAGCACAGGTCCTCCTAACAGTCAACCCAGGTTCAGTCTCCCTTCAACATACATGTTCATGCAGGACCTTGCTGTATGCTGGCACGAGCACATACAGCATGAACTGAGTTGGTGTTACATTCAGGTTAACGTCCTTTAAGCTTATCCCTGATGCTTGGGTGGTAAAAGGAGTGAGATATTGAACTCAGGACTACCAGCTGGGCTCTGGATTCGGTAACGCCAGGTATCCCTGATGCTACCTCTTCCCCTCGTCCTGCCCGCCATCCCTGAGGAATGCTGTCAGCTCAAATTACAGCCCGGAAGAGTGTTCAACGCTCTTTTCTCCATCTACCACCACTACTGCTGCGCCCCTGTCAGCCTTTTCCACTGATCTGATCTCCAGTCTGTGGGTGTCATTTGGGAATGTCTTTCCTCTGCAGAGTTAAATGTACATGACACTCAGTAAGGATGCTCCATGGAGCAATGAACACAAAAAAAAAAAAACAACAAAGGGTGAAGGCAGCCTTCTGATAGTAAGATGATTCTCCAGGCATTTTACAGACATCATAACTGCCTTAGGGTGTATTTATACATGCATACACAGGCGCACGCACACACACAGACACACACAACAAATTCAATGTTGTGACTCAAGGGTAAAACCATGCCATCACACCATTATCTATGCTTGAGTTATTCTCTTGATGCTACTCTACACCATTATATGCATGGTATTACAAAGCATTAAAGGGCTGATTATAGCTATTATAGATATGATTATAGGGTATCTGCTTATATGATCTGCACACAGCAGTAATCACAGGTGAGAGGAGACAACTGTCTAATTTAATGACTTGTATGTGTGGTATGCATTTACATTACTAGCTACTATGGACAATATGCATATACACAGATGCAGAGGTTAAGTAATATGTGTAAGCAGGGTTAGGGTTAGACAGAAAGAAAGAGAAGAAAAACATTTGTTTAAGTGAAAACAGAAGACAGTGAGAAATCGAACATAGATGTGTGTAAAAAACTTTTTTTTTTTTCTTTTGAATTGAATTTCACAGCGAGAAAAAAAAGAAATTACAGCTAAACAAGGTCAGATCATGGAGTTGTGTGATAATTAACAGGTCAGTATAAGGCCTCCTCAACAGGGAAGCTCTCTATGTGTGTATGACCAGCAGAGAAGATGAGAGCAGGTGTCAGCTTGACGAACACATACCCCCTTCTCTAGAGACAGGGGGGGAGAGGGAAGGAGAGATGGAGTAATGGGAGACCAGAGGGAGGATAGAGGGGGACTGAAGGGGGGCCACTGGAGCAAATCCAGCAGGGAGAAGGTGAGCAGCCTGCCTGCCCACCTACCCTCCCCCTGCAGATTGAAGTCTTGCGAAGAAAATAAAGTTTATTGCCTGGAAAGAAGGGGGAAAAGCATGTAAAAAGCATTAAAGCGATGGAGGTGAACAATTAGACAGATGGCCAGGTTTTGGAAGGAGAAGAGGAAAAAAAGGGTAGAAAAAGAGAGGTAGAATGCACGGACGCAATCGTTCAGGGTTTTTATGAGGACCCTGACAACTCCTGGTCTCTTCAAGGGCAAAGGAAAAGTGAGAGGCAGCGAAGCCTCTCTGGTTAACTCCGAAGTAATCGCTGAGTGTGCAACACCACAGAGCTCGGCTCAGGGTGACAGAGCTTACCGCCCCCAGCTACACACAACCTATCATTCCATCTAAATGCAAAAGGCTAATTATGAGTGAAACAGACGTGTAAATACGTTTTACAGCTTGAAAACTAGAAACGGCGCCGACTGTGTGTCCATCTTTATGACTGCACTTCTGTAGAAGAGCCACGTGTTTGAAACAGAGAGCAGCAAGGTCAATATGATCCTAACGTGGGCATTAGATCCCTCTGCCCTCCGCTCCTGCCACCACCGCTTACCTTCTACCCCCACCTACAGCCATCTACCCAAGAGAACAACTATTTCGTAAGGTGACTATAACTTTCAGCAGAAGTAAGCAAAGTAAGAAGGAGGAAGTGAGTTAAGGAAGCGGTTCTCTGTAGAGGGTCTCCTCATCTCTCCTGGTGTTTTCCACATGTGTTGGGGAATGACATGTAGTCATTGCTGTGGAGAAAGATGGAGACAGAGTGGGGGATGCAGGGGGAAGAGATCTAATATAATTATAACTGGGGCCATCCAATCCAATAAAATGAAGACATATTAGATCAGGGGAGCTCCATCCTGTTCAATAAGACAGTGGACCACTCTACTACCGCTTAAAACTCACACATGTAGGCATACGCACATACATGCGCACACAGGTATGCACACTCTGCTGACCCCTTTAATAGCACAGCAACCACCCCTAATGGACGCAAGCAAGTGGAACCGCCAAATAATACACTGTCTTAATGCACTAGGCTCAATCTCATCCCCACTCCCCTTATCCTTCTCAGGCTTCCCTCTCTCACACTTTAACCCACGTTTCCATCTTCCTTCACCTCGAGCTGCTCTCTGACCGCCTCAGCTCCCTTTATAGATCACCAATGCAGGGACAACACTTAGGAAATCAAAAGTACTCCCAATATACAAAACACTTAACCCGCAGACCTCAGTTAACACCTGAGAGAGAGAAAGATTGTAAAAGTCAGACAGAAGGGGGGAAAAACTGTGCCATTTCTTTAGTCTAATGTAGTTTCTCCCAGTAAATATGAGATCCCTCATCAGTATAAAGCAACACCAATATTCCATGGCTGTACTTTTTTACCAGCAGGTGCGGAGGTAAGGTGTTGTAATGGCGGTGAAAGTGAATGAGCAGGGGAGACACCATGTGAAAAGGGCACCTTATAAAAGCAATTAGAGAAATGACTTTGAGCCCCTCTTCTTGCTCTGTAGATTAGAACAGGCCTCGGAGGGGGGAACACAGAGGAGCTCAGATCTCTATGACCTTGTCCGCAACACGCCACACTAAATTGGTCATCAGCTTTTAAGACTGTATTTTATCATAGATATATATTTTTAGCGAAAAAGAAAAAGAGAAAAGGAAGGAGGGGGAGACTGTGGAATGTGTTGGTCGTACATCATCCTGTCACAATTATGACATTTGTTCATAAATACCAACCAATCTCCTCTCCACCTGGCTAAGTCACATGCACTTACACACCAACAAAGAAATACACACACACCACGTGCAGCGAACGCACATGCACACTGCAAATAAAGAAACAGATGCATCTGGCTGGGTGCCCCGCCACAGGTCTGAGAACTGACCTCCACACACAGAGAGACAGAGTACACACCTAGGCAACATGCATTCAAGCACCTAACACACAAATGAATGCATACGCTTTGCACATTACAAACACACACAAACAAACAAATGCACGCGCACATACACATGCACACACTCACTGACATGCACACACGCTGCAATTAATAGGGAGGCAGGTCTCTGGTGAGGAAGAGAAAGTGCCTGTTCAGCACATACAGGCAGAATATGCAATTTCCTCCAGTTAAGTCTGTATTAAATTGATTTCTTCTTTCTCTGACACGGACTGGGTTTTTCCCCCCTAATGAAAACTGGATAATCTACAGGTTTTCCCTTTCCTGAAATCAAGTTACAAATCAAGCTATTCAGGGGCAGATATGGGAAAGGTGAAGGAAGGACATGGGACGATTTTCCAGATGAGAAACATGGAGAATGAGGGACATACGTGCTGTTACTCTTAACAAGGACATCAGGGGACCCTCACGCAGGGAGTAAAGGCCAGGTCTTTGGTTAAGTACTTGCTGACATTTTCATTCAGCGACATACTATGTTACTGCAGGGCCATGTTAGCAAACCCAGTATTAATGACTGTAATTAATGAAACATATTAATTAGCGAGCGCTTCAGTCATTCACTCACTCAAATCTCGCAAGAGGCTGTAGAGGGTGCAGAGAAACACTGAACATGCTGAGAAACGCAACACAAACAAGTTGGAGAGGACTTTAAAAAAAAAAAGAAGAGAGTTATCCAGATGGTGAAGGAAGTTTTTTAATTTTACTTAAGTAAATGTATTAGTAACTATTTGCAGTTTATTAGTGCTTCAATTAAAAAGTACTCTTTATGCAGACCAAATGATAGAGTTTGATAATTACATATACAGTATTATAGGACTGATAATGAAGAGGCATTAACTGTAAGCAGATTTTTTATGTTATAGCTGGTCAAGGTGAAGTGACTTTTAGTACTTTATACACTGCTGTGTAATTTAATTTACTGTATAGCAATGAATCCTATTTATATGCTCATTATAGCTTTTCAAAATCTTTATCTGCGATGTAGCTTAACTTTAACCATCATATAAATTTTGTAGTAAAGGATAAGTGCAGTACCTGAGCAAATGCTTTACTTCTTTCAACACATATATATATTTTGGAAAAAGGAAAATGTGCAAACAAGGGTAAATGTAATATTACATAATATTATCAAATAAAATAAAAACTGAAATCAGCCATTATGATTTGTGATAATAGTAAAATGTTTTGCATTACATTGCATTCCACCTAATCTAATGAAAATACCCTAAAATTCTTAACCTTTAAAAAATAAAATGCATGAATAATGTGAGTAATACTCCAATTGTTGCCACAACGTAGAAACATTTTAAGAAGATATTGTGTATATTGTGTTACATAGCTTGCACACCAAGTGCATTTAGACTTTATATTGACGCCTTAATCAAGTTTGTTATTGTCTAGCTATAGAGAACTTCTTCTGAAACAAGAGAGACAGAGAGTCAGAGAGAGAGAGAGAGAGAGAGAGAGAGATGAAGACATAGAGGGAAAGAGAGTGCGAGAGCCCGAGACAGAGCGAGAGAGAAACAGAGATGGGAAATGAAAAGGACAGGGCGGTCATCATAATTGCAGAGTTTGCTTTTCGGATGCAGACAGACCAGGGCCATGGGGCCTGAGGCAGATATCAAATTCCACTCAAACACACACATACACTCATATATATACGCACACACACACACCGAATAAACTAGAGTCAGCCGCTATAAGCGTGTTTTTTTTCATTAAGGCAAAAGAAAGCAGATTTTTTTAAGTGTTTTTTTTTTTTGTTCATTTGTGTTTTCTAACAGATAAACTGTGAAGTGAGATGGTGACATGAAGCTTTCAATCCTAACAATGTTATATTATAAATCTGTTCAGTGTGTGTGCGTGTGTGTGTGTGTGTGTGTGTGTCTCAATTTCTGCCTCTACTTCACTTCTCCCCTTCTTCATCCAGTGCAAAGCCTGATCAGATTTACATTAAAAAGTGATGGAGATTTAAATAATGTGTCTATGTTCTCAGAAAGACATCAGGAGATTTTCATCTTACTCTCCTCTTCCTCTCTGTCTCTTCCTCTCCATTTCCTCACCCTCTCCTGCTCCTATCTCCCCCTCATCTCATCCACTCCATCTCCGCCAGATTCGCAGACAGTGCATATTTTCCTGCATGTCTTCAGTGTAACCAATACCCCTAACAACCAGGATTTTAATGCGATCCATATCGCTCCCTAATATTTCAGATCTCAGAATAAGCACAGACAATTACATATTTACACCCAGCTTATTTTGCACTTCTGCACAGGGACTTTAGTGTGTGGATGAAGAGCACATACAGACTTAGATGCTGATTATGTTGTGGTTAGATAACAATAAACTCCTAGACCCTATGCACTTATACTGTATGTACAACTTTCTGTTTGGGGGTGTCAGCAATAAAGCTCAAGTCTCTCAAGTACAAAATAATCTGTTCTTTTCAAGTGCGGCAGTAATGTGATTGCTTTATCTAAACCTGCTAGTTTTCCACTGTTTAATTTCTCCTGAAACACTTGTGCCTTGTGTCATCTCTGTATCTGCAGGGTTGGTAAATGCACACATTTACACATATGTATAGTGCTGTAGTGAGAACACGTTGCTGTGCAGAGATGATAACTTAAGTCCCTTTGATTTGGTTATCCAAGCTCTTTTTGTATCAGTCTTATAAAAACATAAGCATAACATAATTGAATAAGAAAAGAATCTGGCAATTAAGAAACATGAAGGCCTTTGATGTGAGTAAGTGTATAATAGGCCTTTTGATGAGGGAGTGTTTTACACTCCGCAGGGTCTGGTATGCACTTTGATTAAAAGCTCTTTTGTTTGGCAATATTCTAAACTGCTTACTATTTTCCACTGTCACAATAGTTTAGCCTGGAAATACAAGAGAGAGTTTTTTTTTTTCCTTTCTCTGTCTCTCTGGGATAAATTATCCTGTTTTCTCTGGAATGAAATCATCACAGTGAGTTAGCATTAGAAGGAGGAAATTATTATTATTATTATTATTATATTATTATTATTATTATTATTATTATTATTATTATTAACAACAACAGCAATAATAATAATTTTATTATCGCCGTAGTTACATGATCCACCCCGTCCACTGTTAAGGTCGGCTGGTTTTGCATTCTGTTATAGTGTTAGGCGTATTTGAATAATAGGATTCTCATCATGCATCTTTAGCCTCTTGTCGCCTGATAATAGCCTGAAAAACTCTTGTTGAACACTGTAATAAATGCATCATGTGACCTCAGCAGAGGTCGGGGGTCAGCAAGCCACCAATTGTCAACGGAGCGGTGGTCTGACAGAGAATAAATGATGCCTTGTAAACAAATTGAATTATTGCTTTAATTCATGCAGCCTGATTCAATTTGCAGGGAGAAGAGTCTTTCACAAGGGAGAAGAGGAGCGAAGGAGTGACAGTGAGGGAGAAAGAAGGAAGATGCGGAGAAGGAGAGGCAGTGGATGAGAGATGTGAACTGTGGACACACAACTTCTACCTCAATCACTCTGTTCCACAACATCTTTGGCTCCACTAAAGAAGGATAACTACATTAACAATCATCTCACAAGACTGTGTGTTGCTTCCTGTACATGCCAAATCTTCCTTTCGTCTCTCAGCTAAATGTAATAAGGTTATGTATAAATTGATTTGGACCAGTCCACTAGACCTACTCCCTGTCCTGGCATGAACTGAGTGACAATAACAAATTTTATTACTGATCTGAACATTAGAAATTAATACATAGACTGCACTTGTGCATAAACAATTTAAGAAGTTTAGATAATTAATGAAGAAAAACTAATGTACATAAGGATAAAAGTATACTGAGAACAAGTAAGCAGCACTGGGGATTGATGCTTAAATCTGAAGAAATCTTTGAAGAAATCAGTGTAAGCTTATTGTAATGGGCAAATGGGAAGGCCCCATGAACCTAAAAAACCCTAAATGAAACATCAGTATTAAGTTTGGTCTATCACCCAAAGCTGTATTAGGTCTCTTCTCAGTTTGCTCCTTAATTCCATCAGAGTAATCCCACATTATTGCCCTCTAACAGTACCCTAAACGAAGAATAAAAAGTTTGCTCCCCTCTAGCAGTGTATTACCAGGAAACAACAGGCCCTCTCCTCATTAAGTTATAGATATAAATGCTCCAAAGCATGAAATTACCCCCGAGCCTCCCTCTCCAAATAACCTGGTTTGCAAACAAATGATCCGAGCACAAGCAGTAAAAGGCAGATTATTAAAATAATAGGAGGGATTTAAATTTGCATCCACAGAACAATTCAGCAAAGGACTGTGCAATTACTCCTCCCCCTCCTCTTCCCCTCTTCATTCCACCTTTCTACTAGCAAGTCAAGTCCCTCGCTCTTAATTGTGTCCATCTGTTCTTTCCAAGAAACACAAGCAGAGTTTGGTATCTTCAGGTGTGATTGCATGTGAGCATGTGTCAACTGCGGGAGTGTGTGCACTCAATGGTAGTATCTGGTATGTAGTTTACCTTCAAAAGAACTCTCACTTTACAGTACATGCTTTCTTATTCTCCTAGGCCCCCACCATAACACCTTCTTTCCAGGTCGTATATAACACTATGAAAAATATCTAACTTTATCCTGAAACAATAACAGCCCGTCCTCCTGTGCTGGAGTAAATAGGGAGTGATGAGACAGTGAGGTGAGCAGGAACGGACGAGACAAAGGGTGTTCAGGTTCACATTACCTGTGAGTTATGGCCTCCATTTGCATCTCAATCAGCCTCTTTAGAGAGCCCACCACCTTGGTAACACCCCCATCACACCACAGCCACCCCAGGTAATCAGGGAGATTTAGTGGGACTGGCAGCCTACCGTGGGCACCCCCTGGCTGGGGCTTGCAGCTCATTCCCAGCCCCTGGTCTCGCTAAGGGCCCTCTGGGCCACATCCAAACACAGGAGAATGGCAGCACTTAACAAGACTGAGGAAGACCAAAATAGACAAGCAGCAGGAACAAGCCATAAAGCAGAGGGAAAACAAAGCACCCGAGTGATTGTAATAGATGTTCCAGCATCGTCTGCATAGTGTTCTGTATCGTAGCCTCATTATAGCAGAGCAAAACAAACTTGAACTTATGACCTTAGGTGAGAACATTTTATCTCAGAGTTGATGATGGCACTGACACCATCCCACTGTTCCCCCTGCAGCAAAAACAGACTCTCTCTAACATGTAATGGGAATATGTGCACCCACAAACACAAACATATACACACATGCACACACGGAGCTACATGGTGTGATTTGCAGATAGTGAATGCTCCACTTGAGAGTTGCCTCTCTAGTTAGCACTGTCTCATGGCTGAACCCTGCTAAGGTATTATTACCTCCACTCAGCCCTATTGATATTGTGACTCCAGCATCTTTTCACTTTCTTGTTACTGCCTGCGCCACGGCACAGCGTCCTATCTGACTGTTTGCATGGCCTGTGCATGTGCGCCAGTCTGTCTGTAACTGCATGTGTACAAGTGTGTATCCCAGACCTCTAGGGTCGAGGTAGTTACTGTGCACAGTAGAAGACAAGAGGCTGAGGAGGCTAATAGAGAAACCCTTGACACACCAGGGGCCTAATCAACTGCGAAGGACATGTCCCCACAGCTCCAAACCTCTCTCTAACACAAACCAAGTCTGGCCTTCTTACTCCCTCTAATCTCACTGATACTCTAAACTCCACACTACCTGCACTGAAGCCACATCGCACAGAGACTTTATAAGCAATGCTTGTAGAAAAACAATGAAAGAGAAGGCAAGGCTGGAACCCAAACTTTGCTTGCACAACACAGATGGCTCCGAAAATCCTAAACAAAAGAGGGACCTGAGGAGAGTGCGGGCTGAGGATTGAGAGACTCAGAAGCTGAGGAGCTGAGTTTCAGTTATCAGAATCAAATATTAGTGGGGAAAAAAACTGGGGAGTGGGCAACATTAATCAAAGTGTTCACCTAGTGGGCAACCATATGGCAGATCAGCACGCCAACAGTGCAAACTTGCTGATCTTCAGTAACGGGGTGCAATTAATTCCACTGGCTGCATTCATCTCTCCCTCACACACTGAAGGAAGGGAAGTAGAAAAGAAGAAGGGAGAACAGAGGAGAGTTTGTTATGACTCTTTACTCTTCTTCCTCAACTCGTCCCTCTTTTCTCTCTCTCTCGAAGCAGAGGAATCAAACTCAGGTGATGAATGAGGTGGACACAAGGGCCTCGGGTAGCTCCTGTGGTGATGGTAGGGGTAGTGGTGGGGGGTGGGACATGAAAAAGTGGAGAAATTAGGAAGCTGAGAGGGGAGGAGACAGTAGTGGGTAGAAGATATGATCCGGCTGAAGTGTTTGTATTTAGGCCTTAAAATCCACATTTACATGTAAGTTTATTTTGAATATGACAGAAATGACAAAGGTAAAATATCTTTGGGACACAAAGCATGAGTAGATTCATCTAAAAACACAATCTTAGTTACTCTGGAATAAAGTCTGTCTGTGAGCAATTAAACAAATGCAGGGTTGTTGTTTTTTAATCACATAACAGTTTATTAAAAAGTAGATCCACACAGAAACCATGGCAACAATGTATTAATCAACACACTATCATTCTCAATAATTTTTTTAGCTAGATAGAAAACGCTTTTACAAGAAAAGGTGGTCAGCATAGGAGATTTTCTTTAGCGTGCTTGCAGAATAAAGTGCACAACCTGACCAGACACACACACACCCTCAAAGCACTCAGACCTCTTTTTTTGTGTGTAAAATTGGCATCTCCCCTGGCTCTTAACACAAGCTCATCTCCATTAGCTACAACCTAGTAAAACTGACTCCTGGAAATGAGTTGTGGATATGCGTTCCCCTGACCATCTCTCCCATCCATACAAACACACTGCAAATGCTATCTCATGCCCATTTCTGTGTAAGTCAACTCATCCCATAGGCCTAGTCACCATAGCACACATACCAATATCATAAATGACTGTGGGGGAAGGCTTCATTAGGGCAGCAATGCCCCTCCACTTCTCTAATCAGGGCATTTTCCTTGAGTACATTGGGATAGTACTTTATTGCCCAAATGGGGTTCGCTTAATGAGGAAGCATACATGTCTGCATTTCCTGTATAGCCAGGTTGGCAGTTCCAGTATTTGGCCCTATTATAATCACAAGGCTTTTTTAATGAGCTATATTCATCTTGGTCATGCATCAAACACAACGCAGGCATACAATAACAGAATAAATGAAAAGACACACAGAATTAATTACACCACAAAAACACTCTAATGCTCTTGCCACACATTGCGATACAGCCACGCGGCTTTTTACCACGCGTCGGAGATGAGAGGAAATAAATTACAAAATGAGTGTCAGGAAACATATTTAGATGTCTTCATCTCTTACAAATGGGGTGTGATTGCACCCCACTCCGAGGAACATGGGTTTAAACTGGTATGATGACAGCTGAACTATTGCGATGTCACAGTAAATTCTGTTACACTGCTCCCACAAACTCTGCCTTTTTTTTCACTTTCTGCTCTCCGCTCGCTCATTCTTCTCAATCTCCCTCTCTACACCTCTGATCTTTCGCTGTCCCTGTCTCTCCTTCTCTCCATCATCCTCTCTTCACTCCCAGGCCTCATTGACATTAACCTGGAGCACTTACATTTTCCCATGGTTCTCCATGTTGCTCTCCACATGTCAGAGCAGGAGGCTTTATGGCCCACATCCATCAGCGTCACATGCCAGGATTTATGGGAGATGGAGTCCAAACCTGATCACTCTGAATCAGTCTTACTGAAGCCGACCCCTGGGCCACTGTAGAATGTAATGGATGACCATTCTTGCCCACACCCACCCACACCCCACCTTACTCCTCCCTCCACTCTCTCCACTTTCCATCACTCTCCACCTCCCACCTCACACATTCTCTACTCTCCTCCCTTTATCCCTCATGATTTTTCCTCCTCTTTGCCCATCACTTCAGTCCAGCTTGTTTGCCCTCGTTGGCTCATCTTAGTCATTCATTCAAACCAAATGGAGATTTGGTTACCAAAAACTAATGAGGCAGACTCACTCAAGGATCTGTTCAAGTGCACATGTGCCCACATACACTCACGCAGACATAAGCTCATCATTCACCGTGGTGTGTAGGGTTTTATTTGGACTAATTTATCATGACATTGTGTTAATAGGCAGCAGTGCCCTTCAGAGGAGAGATGAGAGACACCAATTAACTCTGTTCACTGTTCACTGCCACAGACAGACCTGTAGGAATGACAAAGTCTGTCAAATTACTCTGTCCTGTAGCAGCTCCCTAGGTGTCACAGAACACCACTAAATGACAAGGGAGACGCAGCTCAGTCCATGTTCACGTAAAGCTGAATTAGACCTAATACCAGACATTTCCAAACACGGGAACTTTGTACCTCTCCACCTCTATAAATTTGCAATAGGACTCAGGACTTTTTCTGACTCAGTTAAACATTTGCCACGGCCCATCAACCTTAATTACTGATGCTATGCCTGTCAAAATTTTCATTCTTGCAAATACACAATTTAGAGTGATGATGGGTGAAGCTTTAATTTCTTGTAATTAAGAAATAGACCTTAGATTTGTGACAGGAGTAGATAAAAATCATCACCTCATTTCTAGTGGGTGACTGCTAATGTTTCCACCTGAAATAACATTACCTGTAGTGTGGCTGTAGATATCATACTAGCTATCTAGCTTCTTAAACTACTCTAAATGTAGAAGTAAACGACTTGGAATGAGAACATGTTGATGATCCATGTGGAAGATACAGAATTAAAACAACAAGAAGTTGTTCTTTTGTTCATGTTTTCAATTTCTCTCTCATTAAAAGAGAAAAAGCTTTTAGAATGAGAAAACACAAAGCTTTTTCACATAACAGGTTTGTCTGGTGTCATCTTTCCCCGAATCAAGTAAAGAGACACTTATGATACACTAAACCTTTATATGTGGTTGCATAAAATGGTCATTTGTCTCGATCCTCTTTTTAGCACAGTAAAAACTGGTAAAAAGCCATTCAGCTGCATGTCTCAACAGCCTTCTTTAGAGCCAACAAGCATGCTCTAAAGAACTGTCTCTTATCCTTCTGCTTTTCGGTCATGGATGCTAACCCCCAGTAAAGACTTTTACTGCAGCCTCAAGCACACTGCTTGGTCATGTGGTGAAAAAACTGTCCATTAAAAAAATAACCCAATTCCTTATGACAGCACTGGTGAAACAAAAAACTTAGAGAGACATCGTGCTTCCCTCTTATGCCATCCTGCCATCAGCAGAATTAATCAGCTGAGCCTCGGTGGTCTACATATAGCGCTGTGACTGAGGGAGTTGGAGGTCAAAGGTCAAACTGTGTTCACTGGTTTACAGCAGGTTTTATTACAGAGTTATTTGATATATTTACCCAACCTGTTCACCTTCTAACCTGCCTCTATATAGATCTGGTTATCTAAAAGTTGTACAGTAGAGACATGCCAACACACACACACACATACACATACACACACTCATTTCTCGACCATGTGAAATAATATTGCCCTGCGGCCCCCCAAACAGGTCCGGACCCTAATAAAGGCTTTACACTATGAAAGAAACACCATGAGGCAGCTCCAGCACCTCTGAGCCTCCCTCAACACACACAGACACACAAGGGCTGTGCCTGGTCACAGGTCAGGAAAGCCTGTAGCTTTCTGCAGTGCAAGGGAGCGAAGCCACTTGAACCTGTAATATGCTCCTCTCTCCCCTGGTGCCACTTGTTGGGGTTTTAGTGCAGGGGAAATTACACCTGCTCTCTAGCCTGAGACCAGCAGTGACACACAAAGACGACTGAAACTGGAGAGTACACACCCACAAACACACAGACACATGAACACACAGGTAAACCTCGGGAGAAATGAAAATGGGCATTCAGACAACAGCTGTATAAGAAGGAGTACATGTGTGGGTGTGAATGTGCGATGTTGCATTTATATCCCAGCATCACCGATCAACAAAACATTTTACAGGAGTGCTTCACACACCATTAATACACTGGCACCGTTTTAAAAGTGCAGGCAGCCCAAATAGCAATAACACAACAACCTGCTCCTGGCCCATCAGGCAACCCAGCTCAATGGATGAAAAGAGCACAGAACACAACCCAACTTCATCATCCAAACATACTGTGTTTGGATGATAAAACTGTAAAATATTACACTGTAAATAAAAGAGAACATCCTATGTGCTATAGCTGTGTATGATTAGGATACATTGCTCTGCTAATACTGTCCTGAAGGCCTAATGTGTAGGTTTTAATCACTGGCTAGCTAGGGGAGGCCGCTTCATCACCGAAATCTTCAACCAAAATGAACACAACATCTAGTCTACTCTGCAAGTCAAATGTGAGCTGAGAGATAATCATTGATGTGGGGCAGGAGAGAATGAAACTAATAAAAAGGCAGTGTATCAAAGTATCACAGTGAAGCATTAGTCACGTGAGGGCAACTACGCCACAACTCTGGTGTTCTCTAAATGAATCCCCCTCGTCCCATGCTTGATTTATGGACCTGTAAAAACACACGTTGTTTTTAATCTACTGCTGCCTGAATCTGCCTCTCTAATGAAATGTGGATCTGCGTGTTTGCGTATGTCTGTGCATGGGCGTGCGTGTGTATGTGTGCGTCTGATAATGATGTATGGGTTGAGGTCTGATTCTTTGAGCATGAATTTTCTCTCTGATAAATATGCATTCAGTTACACAGACTGATTAAGCTGTAAACCAGTGTTAACTCTGTGTCAAAGCACATACAAACACGCACATATACATACTTAGATGAGCACAAACACTCTCCTGTACACACACACACACACACACACTAATGCATGCAACATCCCAGAGAATAATGATAGCTGTGCCTGGGGCTGGATTTGTTTGGATGCCTGGAGCAGTTCCCTGATATCAATTCCATAAGACCTGACTGTAGAGGATGTCGTACAAGCACAAGACACAGCCGTATCAGCAAAAGTCAAGAAAGATGATTTGCAAAGTTCTGCACCAAGATACAATCAATTTGGTGGAAATAAAAAAAGAACTAAATAAAATAGTATATAGTTACTTGGTAAATGCATAACAACAATTATAAAGTGCCGTTGCTTTTTTTTGTTGTCCCCTTTTCTGTTGCACAGACAAGTGAAAAATGAAGGACTGCTCTTTCATGACAGTTGATCAGTCTGACATTGAAATCTCTGACTTACACTGTCCGAATGACTGGATATGGCAGCTGTTGACTTGTTGTGACACACATGTCTGTTCATTAGTAGACAATCTCTCTTTCTTTCACAATCAACACAAACTGACAAGCTAATCGCACATGCAGCCCTCTTCTTCTTCTTCTTCTTCTTCTTTCTTTTTCCTCATATGTGAAACCTATTCAGACATGTGGGGCACCACATGCACACACACACACACACACTCATCTCATGTTTGAACACACTTTTTGTGGGTTATGAAAGATTGTGAAAGACAGCATCAGATACAGAAACATCAAACACAGAATTAGATCTAATTAGTCTGTTGCATCTCCTACGAACTTTATCAAAGGATCTTGGAGCCTGTGCTAATTTCAAACTATGCTAAAGATGCTAAAAGAGCTTGGGGTAATAGCAGATAAATGTTATAGCCAGTTGCCAGATGGTTCCTGCATTCAACATTACTATGTTTTCTTATTTGGCAGACATTTAAGCCTGAGTCTATTTGGCTGCAGCTTATTACAACTGGCTCATCTCCTGATTTAAAACATTACAGTGTGTGCTGGACTTGTCTCTCTGTGGTCAGCACTTCTCAGACTTCAATAAAAACATTCTCTGTTGGCAGAGAGAAAAAGAGGGAGAAAGAGTGAAAGAGATCCAAGCAACCTCTCACCTCTCTCATCATAAGAAGCTCTCATCCCAGGGCTATGAGCCCTCCTTCAGAGGAGAGAGTGAAAGAGTGAGGGATGAGAGACTGTCAGGTTCAAACAACAAAGAGGTGCTGCCTTACACATCCTTCCTCAACCTGTCCCCTTCAGTGGCAGTGACATCATTTAAATCATTTAAATCCTCCCCAACATGACCTATGGCAAGTGACCCGTCATTCTAACGCTCACACCTCCATGTGAGACGGCGGCTGAACTGCTTATATAGCAGAAAATACTACCCGGCTAACTATGTGATTTATTCAAAATTATTCCTCCACAGTGCTCCTTCACATGGAGTATTTGCCCATAGTTCACTGTGGTCCAGGCAATTAGGAGCAGGCCACACCTCTTCAGGAGACAGAGCACCTGGCTATAGCAGACAGACATAAGGAGGAGGAGAGCTGAGTGGCACAAAGCTTTTCACGATGAGCTGAAATAACTAAGCAGAGCGGTGAGGCAGAGTGAGAAAGTGAGGAATGCAAGCCAGGCACTTTAGGATTCATTTAGGTTCCCCATCTCCCTGGTCACTTTATTAGCAGTCTGGGAAGAGTGATGCATGTCCCAAAGCTATGCAAAATGCATAATCAAGCATTTAAATACACACCATGTGGATGGGCGTGTGTAATGTGCATGCACGTGCACGGACGTGCGCTTAGATGAACGTAATACTGTACTTGTGGAGTGTCTTACATAGAGGCACAATCATACACACACACACACTCACAAAATGCTTACTACTGTAAAACCTCAAGGTATTCAACTCTTACACTTTTATACATACAGTTTATACTACACAAAGCCTCCTTTAGTATTCCCACAAGTAGCATTTTAACCATCACCTGTGTAAGGTAAAGAAATCCTCAGTGGTATATTACAGAAATCCTTATTGTAGTTCCAAGGCTTTGTGTGGTCGCTTGTTGGAGGAATCAGGGCTGAATAAATCTGTGGAAAAAGGGGGTTTCCTCATCAAATTTACATATCACAATTTCACCCTAATTCCACCCATCCCTTCTGCTCTCTTCAGCGCCAAGCTGCTGTAGAGCATAGTTGGGGACATGGGACCTTCTTATTCCCACTTTACAGACTCAATGCAGGCAGGAAAACACAAAAATATTTAAGTAAATAAGGAAAGATGAGAAGGCCTCCCTGGAGAGCTGGATACATGCTACTAATATGAAAGGAAACAGGCCGATTTGCACAATGCCTCATCCTGGAAATGAGAGAGAGCCACGTTTCCCTCAGTGATTCACTGGATGCACCTGAGATTGGAGGAGAGTATTAATAGAGCAGGGGGCAGTGGAAGCGCAGGTATAATATTGGCATAGTCTGGGGACAATCTGAAAAAGGGCTCTAGGGCTGCTTAAGTGCAAACTTCAACATCACCAAAAACAATCTTCACTGGATTTATCTGAGATGTAACTGTGGTGTGTCAGCAAAACCACATGCAAAAAAAAAATATATATAATATATATATATATATATATAAATATATATTATGCTTACGCTTATTAATGGTAGGAAGTGTACCATGTGAGACATCCTAAATTACTATAAATAGGGCAGTTTTAAAAAAGACATTTAGATTGATTTCTGCTTTGGTCTTAGTTGTGGCTTGTTGTTGTTAAATACAAGAAAGGGAAGAAAATATGTGCTTACATGATGTTAACATTTAAGGTGGTCATTAAATCACACTAGGAAAAACAAGTTAAAGTTTAAATGCTGCAAGACAGTATAATACCTAAAACTGAATGATGATCTACTGGTCTCTCTGGCAGCAGAGGAGAGTGTTACCGACCTGTTCATTGACCTGGGAAATGGGCTGCAATTTCCTTAATCATTTTGGGAGAGAGACGAAGAGGAAAAAAATGGTACAGAACGCAAGGGTGAATGGTGGGGGGCAGAAGTCTTTTGAGGCCTTTCAGAAACATGAAAATAATTTAGGAGCCAGAGAGCGAGGGAAGAGAAGGGAAGAGTGACTAAAAGAGCAGCATCCTGAGGCCCTGGAGGGGGATGCAACTGACCAGGTCAGCATTTTACATGTGTCACTTCCTGTTGGCCTCAGCTGGAGGAGCGTGGCATGGCATGGTGGCCAGCGGGGGCACAGGGCCTGTCAGGCTGACACAGGAGGTTATTCACCAGGCAAACGGACAAACAGAGGCATACATGCATCACCCCACACACACACATACACACACACTGTTTTAATTTTGAATTCTGAATCACACATTTTAAGTGCGATTCAGGTTAAATGCAGAGTGAGGCTGACACAGAAAGAGGCCTGAATGCATGAATGTCTCCTAACGTCCAACAGCTCATACAAAAAAATAGTTTTCTACAAGAAATGCAGGACTTCTCCAGAGCTTTGCTACCTTGTACTGATGCATGTAGGCCAAGCATAAACATGTGACATTCTCATTATAAATCACAGGCTATGAGCAATAAAAGCCAGGGTGAATTGAAAAGACTGCGTTTCAGGACGGAATAGGAACACAACATTATGCACCGATATGTTCAAGATGAGACTGCCTCCTATCTGTCTATCTTTCACGACTTCCCCCCTTTGCCTTGTAAAAATCCAGTCACCCTGCCTGAAATAGCAGACGCTTGGGAAGAACCATAGTCTGATTCTGATGTTACTTCATCCTAAAGCATGAGATCCAGAGTGTGTATATCTATCCATCTATCTATCCATCTATCTATCTATATGGGAAGGCAAAGGTTTGCAGCAGAGAGGGTTTAAGCGTATTCTTTGTCTGATTTTCCTATCCAGCTCAGGAACTGTCTGTCTGCTTGTATGAGTGACCACTGCTTATCGGCTCTCAGTCCGCCTGTCTCGCTCCGTTTCTCTGGCCTGTGGTAATGTTGCTGTTTGACATTGCAAACAGCAGGCTTTTTTCTCCCAACAGCCTCAGTGGACATTGAGCTTTAGCCTAATTGGTTCCAGAGCAGACCCTGACAGAACTCTCCTCAGCGGCACACAGCCATATTAATACACCCCTGCCACACACACACACACACACACACACCAAAAACAAGCACAGCAATCAGTGACTAGCTCGCTAATTAACGCCTTTACAAAGCATCTCATTAGCATGTGTTGTAGAAAGGGGCAGTGGGGGAAATAAGCATTTTGGATAAAAAAAAAAAAAAAAATTGAAAGAAATTACAAAACAAGACCATAGGACACACGCCTGTGAATATGTGTTGTATTCTACTCAGGGGCCAAGGGCCTTGGTTAGCCCACCAAGCACTGGGTTATATCTCAGGGGAGTCCATTACAGCTCTCTGAGGAAGACACTGGAGTCAAAGATAAGCAGAATTTTAAAGGCAATCAGGAAAAATAAATCTCTGGTACGCAGGCAACACTGGTTGTTAACCACCAACTTAACCTGCTTGTACTGTGAGCGGAATAGGTGATAGATGATGTAGGTAAGGAGCTGTGGGAAAATAGCTTGTTGTTAAAGTGTATGGCAGAGGCCAATAGTATCAGAGCGTACAGATCTGCAAAGTAGAGCTTCCTGAAGGACCCAGGGATCCTAGTATAGTGACAATACTAGGATGCAAATTTACCATTATCAAGAAAATTCAATGTGTTCGTGTGCACAAATGAAAGGTTTTGACTCTCCAAATCTATGTAGCTTGAGTCTTTTTTGTTACAACTCACTCTCTGCATTTTCCCTTTGTCTATCTGTCTTCCCATCTTCTTCTGCTCTCTCTCAATCTCTCTCTGCACCCATCTGCTGCTTAATCCCCACCTGCTTTTACTGTGGCTTGATCATAGCCTGTAAAAACAGCCCCCTTTGAACCCTATAAAGGCAGCCAGCATCAGGCTTATTGTAAAACACAATTATAAGGTAAATGTTTATCCCCCCTCCGCCACTCTAAACTCCCCTAATGAGCCTCCAAGAGCAGTTTCACCTCACAGCTCAAATAGAGAAAGAGGAAACAACACGTTCTGCACAGATTAGACCTGCAGTGGAGACACAGCTTAAGTCCCATCATGAAAACAGTGCATAACATAAACACAGCAAGAAACTAATTTCATGATAAAATGTCAGCAGAAACACAAACAGGCACTGAAATGTCTGAAGGGCCAAACAAGCTCTGTAATGTCAAGCGTTAATGGGCAAACAGTTAAATGTGCTAAACATAGAAACTAATATTTTCAGGGTAGTTAAAGATTTCTTCCAGGAATCTTGAGTGAAGTGAATTGTTCTGTTTATTCTGTGGCATTTCCTGCAAAAGCACAATATGATTGGCTGGGAAGGATAAGCCCTCTGACCCTGCTCTTCCTAACAACCAGTGGCTGTTCTGACCTGCCTATTATCCATCTGTGACTCCACTATTATAGCCGCTGTCTGTACAACCGTACACTACAGTGAACCGCGCCCTGCTCTGTGGAGGAGCCATCACTCTCCTCAAAATGGCAACACTAGCCCACACAGCCAAAGACACACACACAGACACACACACTGAAAGAAAAAGAGAGTTGAGAGTAATAGTAAGCAGGTAGTTAGAGGTCAGAGGTCCTGTGCAATCGGGACAGCAGTTCCACTCCTGGCAGCCACAACGGAACTCTGAGAGGGACCTGGAAGTAGATATGATGACCTTTTGTACAGAGGACCCCAAAATATACCCTCTTATCAAAATGACCTTAACGTAAGAGCATGGGAAGGCGAGCAGAGCCCATCCATCATCTTAAAGATTAATCCTCCTCTCTATTCTTCTGCTGAATCTATTAATAATGTCGCCAGAGGGAAAAATTTGCTGCAAAGATTTATTCTGATATTGTGACTTTTATTCATTAGCCTATAACAGGGGGATTCCTTGGGAAGGAAATATAAAGTGAGCTTAGGGAATGCTAATTCACGACTCGTGCTCTGTTTGAACTATGCAGAACTCTATTAACTCAGTCATTAAATTTGCTGACAATCTGCACATGCCACATGCCAGAGTACCACAAATAGGGCCGATTATCATTTGCACTGCAGAGGTCAACAATCATTTCATCTTGTAAGCGATTCTCTGTAGCTCCTATTTGCTAATACACAAACATTTAACAATATGCTGGATAATTCTGTGGCAGGTGGGGAGCTTGAAAATCAATTTCACTAAAAAAAAAAAAAAAAAAAATCTGGTACTTGGATCGGAGCCTTTCCTCACTCATTTAGACAAAGCACCTACATTAATAGATCTGTACACTGGATTTCACTCTGTGGAGCAGCACTGACAGCCTCAGGGGCATACTTCAATTAGAGACTTGGGTGAGTTTAAACACTGCAGATCTACTCTCGCTCAAAGGCGTTTGTCTCCCTCTCTCTCTCTCCCTCTCTTTTTCTCCCTCTCAGCCTCTCTCTCCATATCTGCGCTGAGCACTCACTCTCCTTCTTCTTCAAGTCCTGCTCTCTGTAATCAACCCAGTGCTAATGGCTTATTCTTTCTGCTCCAGCACCCACATTTCACTTGTTTATTTTCCCACACTCGTAAATCTGGGGACGCGTCACAAGCGCAGCGGTATTAGAGCAATAATCTCAGGTAAT
This sequence comes from Anabas testudineus, assembly GCF_900324465.2. Classification (NCBI taxonomy): domain Eukaryota; kingdom Metazoa; phylum Chordata; class Actinopteri; order Anabantiformes; family Anabantidae; genus Anabas; species Anabas testudineus. The sequence continues at coordinate 10,937,078 of NC_046615.1, read as the reverse complement.
TATCAGATGCCCTCTCTCTCTTTTCTCCCTCCCTTCCTTCCTTTAACTCTCTCTCTTGCTTCACAGAGACACACATACAGAGGTTTTCCTCAGCTTTCCTGGGATGTGTGCAGGCAGTTTGTGAGAACCTGGAAACTTACAAACTTAAAACTACATGTACTGTAATTTTGATTCAAAATCAAAAACAGTGCCCATGTTCAGTTTGGTAAAGAAACAGGGTGGGTAATGTGTGTATTTTTTATAGTTCCCGACAGCAACTGTTTGTTTTGTGCTTGTTTTCCTTCTTGTGGTCAGGAAGACAAATGCACTGTAGAATCTCTGCTTTTCAGGAAAAAGGCTTTAAGGATTCGTGAAGGTTTGACTGACACTTACCCACTCCTGCTGTATGAGGCTCACTGCCTTGCTCGCACGGGACAGGTTTCGGCATGCCAGGATCACATGGGCACCGTGAAGAGCAAAAGACCTGGCCGTCTCAAAGCCTGGGACAGAAGGAGGGAGAAACAGAGACAGACAGAGGGACAATGACATAATGAGAAAAAAATATGAAAGCGAGCAATGCTTCAAAGATTAGGTTTTTTTTTTTCTTAAGATAACTTTGATTTTAAGGGGTTGAATCAAATAGGACTCCGTGGTGATGGTGGGGGTTGGGGGTGAAAGTTAAATTCCCTATCAATTTTCCATAAAATTTCTTTCATTGGGTAACCCAGTGGTCTAGTAGAGGGAGTTAATCATTTCTCTCTGAAGTGATGAAACTGATTGAATCATTGTGGTTCAAAACTTCTTCCTCTCGTCTCAGATAAAGTTTTGGATGTGATTGCCGGATCTCGCGAAGGTACCACTGCTCATTCAAGAGAAAGGGAGGTCAGTTGCTAATTATGTTGGTAATTATACAGTGATGGCAGTAATTATGAAAACATTGATCATAACTGAAGGAGTCCGATGAACAATCGGACAGGCATGACATTCGAGCTGAACCTCGGTGTGATATTTCAGAACATCAAGGGCCTCTGATAAGGACATTTCTCCCATGAAATGAGGTCTACAGATAGGCACAGAATTTATCAGTCCAAGACTCCTTCATGGCTCCATCCAAATCATACAGTCACGATAAAACTGACAAAAACTGAAGATGGAGGGAGAGAAGTTCATTTCTAAATTACAAGTCTAAATGGGTCATTTCATCCAGTAGGTTGAATTAATTTATGCGATTAAATTTTTTCCCTTCACCGTATTTTTATTTCCTTTGACATTTACTATCCTTCAAAGTGTTGCAGAGATGTTCAACAGAACGGCACAGTCCCACCTTCAAATACAAACTACAGTCAGTTACAGTAGCCTCATAGTCATTCCTGACTGACAAACTGCCAGGCACAATAATTGATTGTGGCAAAGAGGGTCTGAGAGGCAGAGCAGCAGGCAGAGTGTATCAGAGGGTGGATTAATATGAACTGTAATTAGATTATATGTCTTAATCTGATTTTCATTAAGAGCAAAACTGGGAGGCCTAATTGTGAGGAGAGTGTTAAGGACTAATATCTATTAAAACTCAAAATTGGAGTAGGATTGGAAGCTCTTTCTGACAAGTGAAGCATGGAATTAAATTATATGACACCTTATTAGGTGTAATGGAGGGGACTGTGGCTGTGAGCAGAGATCATTTCACTCACAGGAAATGGAAATGAAAATAAAAACAACATGACAAAAAAAACGAACCGTGCGACTCTAGGAGTAAATACGCACTTTGAATTTGCAGGTGGAGCAGCTGGCTTTAGGAGGTGAATTTACACCATAGTATTAAGGTTGCAGCATATTCAAATTTTGTACAAGAGAGAACAAACCAGAATTTGCTAAAGATTAAAAAAAGGATCCCAAACACGTCATAATTTAAAACCATTTTTTCAACCTTTATAAATTAAACACGAGTACTGTCTGCTGGTAAACAACAACACCTCACATGCACTTGTTGTGTGTACAAGCCATGAAAGTGAAATTAATCGACGCCAGTGTTTTCCATAATGGAGAACAAATTAGAATATGGCAGCAACAAGAGCAGCAGCACCGGAGCCATGTATTTCCAATGACAAATAACAAGGGCTTGACATTAATTGTGAAATAACGAGGGTGGCGTTGCTGTAACAGAGACTCCCCACCCTCTCACCCATGTTGCCGGTGAGGAGGGCCGCACTGAAATTAGTTCCTGGTCAGGTGTACAACACAGAGATCCTGTTCCAGCATCGTACACCGATGGTGGAACATGACAAGAGGTCAGAGGGAGGTTTCTTTTGGTCTGTTGCATTGACTGACGCCACGAGATGTTTTACAACACACTCGAGGCCTGACTGCTACACCAGGCTGTTAGGATGTTCCAGGTTCTTTAGTCTAATCAGACAACAACACGGCAGACACGAAGACGTAAGAAGAAGAGCCTGTTCAATCTGAACATTCACGCTGTAACAAAAAAATACAGCAAATAGCTCAGCTATTGTTGAGAATTTGTTTTACTGTGATGTGTAAAATGTATAAAAATTGTGTAAAATGTCCATTAAGCAGTGAATGCTCTTCATGGTACATTAGGATCCTGGCCCTACTGATATCCCCCAATAATGAGTGTGATTTAGTGATTTCACGCTTTGTTTGTCCTCCCTGGCCCGCCGCACCTCTCTGGATCCCCCTTGTACACAGGTGTATTGGCTCAATGTAATGAGATCATTACCAGCCTCGTCAGTAAACCTGTTTATTTGGCAAACAGCGCTGCCCACTCCTGCTCTCTCTTGATCTGCATCCAAAGAGGCATTTAACTAAAATAAGCTGCACAGTACAATTGGGCGAACAGAAGTCAGTTCAGATCATCAAAAGACCTGTGGGCAAACATGTCGAGTTCCCACAGTCCTTTTTCAGCAGAGCTCAGAAGAACATAAGAGCAACAGCAGATCGTAAACAGAACACATATCAGTCCAGCTTAGTGAAATAAATGGTATTTTTAACAGTACCGCACAACATAAAAGTATGCCTGCTGCTAACAATGCCCCTTAAAAAAAGAATTGTTGTATTTTATGGCTTTATTATACTGTGCGCCATGAGGACGCAGAAAAAACAAAACTTTATACATATGAAAGTCACAGTTTTGTTGCCTCCCTCACCTGTCAGCAACACCTGCAAATGATGTTTTGAAAGAGTCTTATTTATTGCTGATCAATCTGAAGAATATTTTCTTAATGAACCATTTAACATTTTGTCAGTGAAATGTCAACAGGCAATGTCATCAGATGTTATAAATAATAGATTGTTATTTGATTATCTGTTACAGGTTTATTTTCAAGTCAAACTCATCACCTGTTTCCATTCTAGTCAAAACACCAATTTGCAGCTCCTTTGAGTGTCTTTTATATAGAAAGTATTAAATAAGTGAACAGTGGCATGATTTCAGGCACAGTCTAACTACTGATTGTCCTGGCGATGAGTGCACCTGTTCCTGCTGCTACCAGAGAGTATTTCTTGTCTAAAGAAGTGAAAAATGGCACAACCCCCACGCACTTTCTGACTTTTAAGATCCCCTCTAATTCCCGTCCCATTAGTCCATGAGGAGGGAGATGTCACCCCAAAAGTGGGATGTATGGTTAGTAATTACAGCCCAAGGTTGAGCTGTTCCAGGCGAGAGCACTGGAGTGGTTCTATTAACCCCTCCCTGTCCCCTTCTGCCTTTCTGCCTCCTTCATACCCCCTGCCCCCTCCTCCACTGCTGTCTCACTGTCCATGTAGCCCTGTGTAGAACCCACCCACCCCACTTCTCTTCGTCTGGCCCTCTGAGCAACCTCCAACTCCCTACACAATCTCTCATCATGGCCTCACACGACACTGGTCACCGCTGCTGCTCCTGCAGCCAGCCTTACCTGACTACCTAAGACACACACCCAGAGGCCTGTAAACTTGATAAACACACAAATCACACACACGCACAAGGATCAACACAGAAGCCTCCTCATGCGCTCACATCTCCGGAGCATTGGATCTATTTTCATCACTGTCATCAAAATCTCCCCATCATGTAACTTTGATCCCCTCATCATCCGCAGACTGTAAACTCGATAGGTCTATAAACTACTTGACTACACACAATAACCCAGTACTCTTTGATTTTATTTTACCTACAGCCTTTAAGCACATATATGTATTCCATCCTCTCTCTCTAACCACTTCAGTTCTATTATATTAGAGCTGTAATCATTATTGAACCCTTCTGGCCTCCAGCATAATACTCTTTGCATGTTACACCGGTTTGAGTCTGCATAGCAAATTTCATCCAAGGTTAATAAAGTTGAATAATTTGACTAACCAACCATAACTGGTTCTCATTACGTAGCCAATAAACACATTCATCAGAGAGGACATGAAATGCCCGTTGAAAAAAAAAAAAAAAAAAAGAAACTCTCCTTCGATTTCCTCGGTGGCTTAGTTCACAGGCTGACACAGAGGAGACAGGGCAGGACACTGGCTAGCCGCCCCCCCGCCAGCGGACACGCACACATACAAAAAACACTATCAGACCTCGGAATACAAACACAGATGCACTCTGGATGTCATCTAAACCACACACAGCCACTCAGAGATGCACAGAGACACACACGCCAAGACATGGGCACCGCATGCCACCCTCACCAGAAACATCTTTTTATCCATCTAATTCCTCCCACTATGAATAATGCATTTCCTTCCTTGCTGAGGCTCGGGTTTAACGCATCGCTGCGCGGGTCTTTAAGGGGGTCCTTATTCATAAACAGCAGTGCAGTAAATACCAGAGCTTTGCAGCCAATTTAATGGCAGTTATGCTTAACAAATCTGCCTCAATCTAATGATCAGCCACAAAGCTAGGCTATGGGTTTAATCTGCACACAGAGGCTCCCCCAGCTCTGCGACTCACTGAGTATGCTTAGGGATCTCTCCATCCAGAGAGAGGAGAGCACCGGCCTGACACTTAATCCTCCCAACACAACACAACACTGGGATCAACACAAACACAGAACAATGTCATTCTTTCATGAATAAGAATAGCATTCAAAGTCCTAAAACACAGCAGAGACAATGCATAATGATGCTAAAACATTACAAAGTGCTGTTCTCCAAATCCTCGCTATTCCCCGACTGGACTGTCTGTCTTTTCTGCTTCTCGTTCCAGCATTGACCCTGCACCTAAACAACAATACCATGTACAATACATTCAGTGTACACATTTACACTGAACAGAGCGAAAGAAGTTTAAAACATATCTACTGTAAGTTATAAAAATATACAAACTTTAAAAGGAACTATTAATTTGGTAATGATAATACACACAATACAACATTTCATTGGGTGTATGTCTAGGTATAAAAAAAATTTTATCATCAAAAGAAGAAACAGCCAATAATATGTTTCATAGGTCAGATAAACTGTACTGGGACTAAAATAGCATACTAAGACAGTTGGATACGCCTGCCTGAATGTTTTATTTCAGTAAGACAGAGGGTCAATATGTTATTTCTGACCACTATTAAACCTAGGTTGTGCTGACAACATGGCACCTGCTGTAACAGCCTTGGAGACTAACGCTGCTCCCCAGGTAGGGGGACACATATACGTAGTTACATACAGTTCCCAAAAGAGCTGTCATAGGGCAGAGATGACTGCGTGTGCTAAGGAAGCACAATACAAAAATAGTCTTGCAGTAAGAGAAAATATTTTGGGAAAGGGCTTACACCAGATTTAAGATTGGAGTGGTGTGGAGATTATCATTTTTAAAAGATGTCCTGCGCTCTTTATATTATGCGTCTCTCGTCCAAAAGGAAAAAAAGTTTTCACGACAATGGCCCTTTAAGGACTACAGTTCCATGGACCCTTGGCCAGTAAATAACCTGAGAGTTAGTTGATAGGAGGGGAATTAGAGCCAGAGCAGGAGTGTGTAATGGGGATGGATAGGAGGCTGTGGGTCAAAGCCGCTTAGGAATCAATGCAGAGGTACAGGTGTACAACCACAGGTCTCTACGAGTAAGAAAACCTTTAAAGAGGATGGGGAGAGGGTAGGAGAAGGAGAAATAGGGGGAAAACAAACTGCGATCATTCATTTCCATTATCACAATTAAAAACACCATTCAGCTTGGTACTGGTTTTTAATTTACAAAAGAAAGCAGAGAGAGGAAGACTAATGTTGTGAACCGAGCACAGTGATCACATCAGCAAGACGAACTGCATTACTGTGTCGCCTCCCAGCACTACTGTATTGAAGCTTTAAGGAGACTATGACATTTCATGCATAAATAAACCCATATATGTGCTTTTCATGTTCATGTGCATAAAGAACTAAATTAAAGAGCTGAAATGTAAATTTGCTAATTAAATAATATCCCACCATTACTAGTAAAAATGTCACATTTCCTGCAGACGAAATAAGCACAGAGGAAAATGGAAATAGCCTTGACACTTGGATTAAAACACTATTGATGCCATTAAAATGCTAAGTGGGTCCAACCAATTGGCATAACCACATTTCACTAGAGGAATGTCAAAGGAACACACGAGTAGTAGCAATTACTATTAGAATACGTTTAATTATGGCTGATGCATATTTAATATGTAGTAGAGGAAAACAAAGATTATGTTAATATGGGTTTATTAAGTATTCACACAAAAAACAATGTCTATGTGTTGTAGCCATTTAATACATTCTTGTGAAGAAATCGGCTATTTCCAAATTAACACATTTCCATTGAATATAACACAGACTAAATGCTAAATGTGTATTATCTTTTTTATTATATAGTTTTTAAGGCAAAAACAGGCATGTGTGAATACCTTCTGTTTTAAAACAACAAAATCATGGACTTCCTGTGCCCTCTTGTGGTGAAACCTATTGTCATTGTTTTTTTCTATTCTGGTACTTGAAAGTTTGTGAATCCTTTATTTTATTCTTTAATTGTGCATAAATATGTGATCGGATTTTCACACAAATCCTGAAACAAGAGTCTGATTAATCAAATAAGCCAAAACCATGCACCTGTTCATTTATTTACTGTATAAAATTAGCCAATCTTAAATTATGCTTGTGGTAAAAGTACGACAATCCATGCCTTCCTTGCTGTGACCCCTTTTTAACTTTAACTAAACGTTCCCAATAACTATGGACCAGCTCTACAAATGAGTCTGGAGGAATTTTGGGCCATTTATCTTTACAGAACAGCTTTGACTCAGAGATATTGTGGAAACTGCCTGTTTTAAATCCACAACGTTCAATGGCAGGAGTCTCAGGAATTACAAAACTTTACAATTCTTCTACTTTAACAATTTTTTGGTAGTAGTTCTCCATTCGTACACGACCTATGTGACAGTCAACACACAACGAAATTCTTTTGTAACCCTTTCCAGTCTGCTGAGCACCAACAATTCTTCTTCTAAGGTCTTAAAAAATCTCCTTTGTTCAAAACATGAGATACTTGTAAAATCCAGTGTTGTCAAAATTAGACTTTAATAGCGAAGACCCAGACTCTTCTTTAAATAGGGCAGGCCCTACCAGACTAACACTCAACTGTGATTGCTTTTGAGTGAAACAGCAAACTCTAATTTAATCTAAGATGAACTCAGGCTCTGACAACTATACTTTACTATTTGAAATATGTTAAATTTTCAAATCTTATTAAGTTTTTATTGTCCTCTAGTATTACTCTCTGTTTTAACCCTGGGTTTATGCTATTTCCATCAGTTGCTTCCTGAGTGCACAGAGTCATTTTTTTTACTTTTAGGAATATTTCAGAATTATAATATGAGCTGTCTCATTTACTACAGTTTATAAAACTCCTAAATAAATTCCTGTATTTTTTAATTTGTGTATAAATGAAGACATTGGAACATCAAGGTCAGGAGGAAATTTAAGTTCACAAGCTTCTTTGTTCAGTAAATGTTTCCCATGCTGCAATAAATTTGTGTACTACAGTGGTGCTTGGTTGTATCTCATAATATACACACACAGCAATTACACTGCTGCGTGTACTTGGGACAAAGGATTTGAATATAAAGACAATTAACGATTTTATGTTTATTTGATTTCCCTCATGCTGTCATTATCTATCCCGAACAAAGCAGCAAGTCTGAACAAATGGCCACTATTTGTGCTAATTTAAACTAAAGGAAAGAGGAAATACATTTGTTTTTAAACCATTATATAGTGAGCCATGCATTTGCTGCGTACAAATGGACACCATTCATTACAGTTAACAATGACATCCAATTCAGCCCAGCTAATGAACTTCAATACAATCATGTTTGGTATTAAGGAGTGATTTGTTGAGTCTAAGTGTATCATTCTGGAGGCTAATGTTGATGAATGTCTGGTTGTAGAGGGATGGGGACTTGCATGGAGCAGAGACGCTCCTGTCAGGCACCCTTCAATTACAGTGTAATACCACATCACCATCTAGTGGTCCCTTTATAAAAACACACTTTACTGTATTCTGAACATTTCCAACATAGCTTTAACAAAATCTTGTTGAATCTTATATTCATTAAACTCACCAATGCCCGAGTTGCCCCCAGTAATGAGGACAACCTTGTCAGAGAGGTCGCGGCCCTGCAGGATCTCCAGAGCAGCCGTGTTTCCATCGTAGCGTTTTGGTTTCACCACCACATCCTCCACTGTAAATGCTTGTCGTGGGTCAAAATAAGTGGTCCGCTTGTTAATGTGACTAAAAATGTCACAGGAAATAGGATGTTACAATACAGACATGGGACACAGGATTATACAGAATTATGATAATGATCAGTCTACTTACTCCACGTAAATTATCTGCCCTTTTTCATCGGTTTCTTGCTCCCAACCATACGGTAAATCTATAAGAAGAGATAAATGTTTTCTATCACAGCTGGGACAAGTTGTATTTCTTTGCTGCAAGTGATTAAATAATTTGTTACTCCAGAAGCAAGAAACAGAGCATTTCAGAACAGACAACTGACCTATTCCATATCTGTAAAGATAAGAATAAAACACCATAGGAGAGCATTTAAAGTCACAATCAATCAAAACAAGCAAATAAGACAAACCTCCAGCACAACGTTTTTTCTTTCCTGTCTTTGGGTGTTCCCATTGTGTCTTCATCTCATCATGGCTGTTGGTACACAGTGACCAAAGAAGAGTTTATTTTCCTATCCTTGGTCCTTACTTAAATAATAAATGTATTTATCTATGTATTGCAAAAAAAAATATCCAAACCATAATCAATGGCATTAAACAAATGAGACACAATCTTAAAAAATAAAACATGACATTACAAAAGATGTTATCTACACCAACAAATACTGAGAACTAAAAATTCTCATTTTTATTATTATCATTTTAATATTAATCTCAGCCCAAGGAAGAAACACCATGGCCATACTTCAGCACACAGACTAGTTCCATCTACAAACTAATGTTTTACTTGAGAGCTACACAAGCCAAGAGTAAATATATCAAATACAAATCTAAAAATGTGTATCCAACATTGTATGCAAAACCAAAGTTCATTATCCTTGCCCTTACTAATGAATATTGGGGGGGTTTGTTGTTGTCATTTTTGTTATTGTTGCTGGTGTTTTTTTCGTTATGTTTGACCTGTGAACAAGTAGTTTGCCATTTTTACTGGCATGTGATCTTTTTATATTTTTGTTTTAGGTGTACAATTTTATCATTTTTTACAAAGTAGTCTAAACGATAGAAAACAAAAGTTATGTCACTGAGACCTAATTGATAGCTGTGCTTGCCAAGTAGCTTGTATACAGAAACATACTTATAGACAGTGTATGGAAATAACTAAGCATAGCTGACAAATCCTAACATCTATCATATTTCTCATTTCACATCCTCTGAGCTGGAGTGGCCTACTGCAACTACAATATGACAGCAGAGACACAGTCTTATCAAGTCATCTCATATTAATCTGTTCAGCACCAGTTCTGTTAAAACCTCCACTGACGGGAGCTCTGTGTTGTTTTCGCGCTATCAATTCAAATGTCAGAGCTTATTTTAACCCGTGTAGCAGGACAGCTCTTGTAGCCACATGCCGGTGATAGATAGATATGATCATTTAGTAGGGAACATGGCTAAGGGTAAACTTGTAGTCATATTAAAGGTTAGTTGTGTTACCAGAAGGGGTACACTTACTTTGCATAGTAAACCCATCCATCTTTCGTAGATCTCTCTTCCCATCCAGGAGGCAACTCGTCCTCACTGTCTGTATCGTCCATACCTGCGTATTTTAGAGCTGCCATAACCCAGGTTTTTCACGTAAACCCAAACCCAGAAGGCAAAGTGTGTTCTGTACAATGGCTACAGCTCAGAGAGGGGACGGTAGAGAATTATCAGCACAGCTTTCATCTGGACTTCCGCAACAACATGGTGACGATTGCCGATTGGCCTTATGGGAAATTGAGGCAGAAGCAACACGCGGTTGACCGAGAACTGGCATAGGCGTCCTTTATTAAACATTTAAACATTATAATACAACATGAAACAACATAAAAAATGTTGTCTAGGCTACAGGAGCAATGACGGTTCGAAGGGCATCTTAAATCCACCACCCCAACACCCACAAAAAGTGCGTAGGCCTACGAATTTATAGATGTTATCAAATTTAAACCATTTAACTGAACCACTACAGTCTAAATGATTAAGAAATTGTGTCTAACTAAAGTTTAAAAAAAAAAAATTTACACACAAAATTTAGTTTTACTGGCTGTTAATTTGAAACTTAATTGCACCAAGAGATGGATCTACAAGATAAACCACATATAAAAAGTTAAAAATTTTCACATACACAATTCTAATGGAAGAGTAGTAATGGAAAAGTGCAGGTGCAAATAATAAAGTTAAAAATGAGTTCACCTGAACCTGGTTCCTCTGATTGCTCAAGATGGATGGTTCACACCACTCAGACACTTTAATACAACACAGAGCCATTGTTGATGTTATTAGTATAACTACTATGATCTGTCAAACCTTATATATATGTGTGTGTGTGTTTATATATATATATATATATATATATATATATATATATATATATATTTATATATATATATTCTTTATAGCGCCGCAGTTTGTCAAAAAATACTTCGCTTTGTTATGTTTTGTACAATGTGTTAATCAACACATGGTATAAAAAATGTCTTGGCTTTGCCCACTGGAGCTGTGCACAGTTAAAAAGGAGAAAGTTACACCAGTAAAGGTAACACAAAGAAGCTTTGTCCTCTGCTTTCCAGCTTGCTACTTTTCACCTAATAAATTATCAAGCGTGGCAGCTTTGTTACAGAGTGTAGTTTGTCTTCACACTTCAGTACTTTCTTGAGTTCATGCCACTCACTGTAGTGATTCAACTGGCCTACCACTTTAAGTTAGAAGGTTAAGTTATTCCCACAAAGGACAGGAAGAGTTATCTCTATGAATGCAGCTAAATAGCTTCCAAGGAAACCTGAAATATGCCACATTTCGCAATTGGCCCTTGATGATGACTTGAACAATTTTCTGACACTTGTTCAGCCTACAAATAAAATGTGGAGCAAACTATTGATTGATTAAAGCATGAGCATATATGACCTCATGATGATGGGAGGATAAAATAATAAAAATGATGGGAGACAAGAGTACCCATCAAACAACTACAGATGGTACAGACAGCCAAAGCCCCACAAATAAATCTGGACTGGTCTTTTAAAGTGTAGCGGTGGATTCTTGTTTCTCTGGCTCTCTCTGTCTCTGAATGTGTACACCTGAACTGAACGCATCAACCAAGTTGTTCTTTCAGTTTCAGTCTGTCACAGATGAAAAGTGAACAAAATGCATCCACTTGGGACAGTTGCCCTTGGTTTAGATGGAAAGTAGTCTTGTACTGTGGTGGAGTAAATTCCAAGAAGAAATGTACATGCTCAATCAAGTCGAGTCAAGTCGTTTTTTGTCAAAGTACGTTTATAGGTTTATAATTAGGTGACAAATGAACTCTAATTTGTTTGTTTATTATTGTATAAACAAACAAATGCATATTTATTACAAGAAAACGAGTGTTTAATATGTTCAGGTTAGTAGTCAACTAGATACTAGTACATAAGTTTGAACTTGTACTTTACTTTTGTCAACTTATTCTTCTACTCCCCTTTCAGAGGGGTATATTGGACTTTCTCATTTATAAGACAATATTGCATCTCTTTGTTGTCTTTTTGGTTTCTTTGTTTGTTGTTTTGAGCACAAGCCGAAAGATTTGAATCTGTGTAAGGAACATGAGCAGAGCACATCTGAGCGCGAGCAGAGACGTTTTGACTGTTAGGGACGGGTTTCCACAGAAAGCATAACACCTGTGTGTGGGTGTATTGTTTTTTTCACCTTTCTTCTTCTTCTTAAAGCATCATGTTTCCGTTTTTGTCTAATATTAATAGATCTGGAAGTGAGTCATGGTAACTGGACCTCATTCTTGTTAGGTCAGGAGGTTTCACTAATCATCAGTGTCATTGTGTGAGTGAGAACTTCCAAGTTGTTCTCTTAATTGAATAGTGTTTTGTCTATTTGCATGTGTGTTTTGTTAAGTTACAGCTTAGAGTAAACATACAAAAAGCATTTTTTCTTTGACTATAATTTGCATCTATAGAATTAATAATAAAGTCATAATATTTAATACACGCAGTAACTATTATCTTCCTAACGTCACCAAAGCAAAGTCGCGAGGGAGAGGGAGTGCGCAGCCAGGATGTAACACTAGTACGCATGTGTAGTGGCCAGGCAACGCGGACGTAAAACCGGAAGTCAGAAAACTTTTTTAGCTTATGCGCCAGGCGAGCAGTTTCCAGTCAAGTGAGTGGCCGCCATGTTTTCGTCTGGTATCCAGTTCTCATAATACATCTATGGTTTGTCTCAACGTAGCATGAAATCTATCTGCTCGTTGCAAAGACACACTAACGTTGGTCGTGCTAGATAACGGTCGTCTTTGTATTGAAAGTTTGTTTTGTCGCTTTAAGACTGTTTGGATGTTGTACTCTGTATATTAAACATACCGCTTGTAAATCGCAATATTTATTGGCCAAGAGCGCCGACTTCGTTTCTACTGAAGAGTGTCCGCTTCCCCTCCCCTCGATGAAGCGTTGCGATGCCCTCTGATTTTATATCCCTCTTTAGTTCGGATCTCGACTTAAATTCCCCCAAATCACTATACTCAAAAGGTAAGATTTTAATATTTAGATCCTAAATAAAAGTTATTGTGATGACACTAACCTACATTGTTCTGGTTTAATTGGAGGTAATATGAATGTCGTTATGGCTCATGTTAAGCTGCTAGCTAGCATAGCTAGCTTCTTTTCTGCTGTTAGCCAACCTAGCTAGCTTAGTTAGCTGCATTTGCATTGGTGACAACCTGCCTGGTTAGCTGTCGATGTCGTATGTGGAAGAGCACGATACGCTAGGCTAACGTGACACATGAGCTCATTCTGATGTGAATTGATTTGTTATTGTTTAGTGGCCTGCTGGGTAGCGTTTTGTTGAGTGCATATTTTTGGCCAGCCACAGCTACGTGAGGTCGTTGTCCAGTCTCCACATTGTTAAGTGGTTTAACGTGCTTAAATCGGATTCTGCAAAGGTGTGTGTGTGTGTGTGTGTATATATACGTGCGCGCACATGCGTGCGTATATCGCGAGAGAATGTCGAAAGTAGTACACGCGTGTGGTGTTGTTTATTGTCCGTGTGTGGTGTTGTTTATTGTCCTTGTCTGGTGTTGTTGGAAGTGAGCCCGATTTGTCCTCCTCGAATTCTCTGGTTTCACACAAAGACTGCACTTATTGGCGTTTCCCTGTCAGGATGCCACCAGGCCAGGACCACTAGTGCCAACATGTATTCTGTCTGTAATTGGCTTCGGACACGTGTGAGACAACTGTGATGTTATTATTAGAAGAGTGTTGCTGCATCATCTAGGAATTAGAGCGTTAACTCTTGTTGTGGTCAGCCGGGTTAATTGGTCTGTACTGACTTTCAGCAGCACTTGTAGGTTAATATCCTCTCTGATAACAAGTGGATCAATTTAATGTGCACTGTTTGTCTGCCACTCAGCATTATCAGCTGTCATGCTGTTGCCTATTTGTTATTAAGCCCTGTGTATGTTATATGATGTTTACTGCTCATAAATGTGTAACTGTTGCCTGAGATGTATGGTTTTATGCATTTTGCAATTGGTAGGACACTGGTGGATGGCAGGGTATCATCTACTTCAGTTTCACCTCATGGTAAGGTTTTAGTTTCACATTTTGATTGCTGGTGCTTAAGCAATAGTTTAAGCAGCAATACCCAATCACTTTACCTGCTTACTGTCTGACCTGCAGCACATCTGTCTGGCTATTATGTATAGGATGCTGTGACCCTGAAATTCTCAGCTGAGCCTGTCATATGGCTATATTGTATCACATGATTTTATGGTGTATTTATATATCAATGTGTGTTCGTGTTTGTCTCGAGGTAGCAACTTCCTCGTCAAAGATCTACTCTAAGAACCTTGTTTATATCAGATTGTAAGTGAGAGTGGGGACAGTAGGCCAAGTTGCATCTTGCTTTTTATCTTGCAACTTTTACATTTGAGAAAATTAGCTTATCTTTCAATATCAAGAACAAGTCACTGAAAGATTGCAGTTTTTTTATGCTTGCATGATACAGTTTGTTTATTATCAAACCTCGATATGTTTAGATTTTGATATATCAAAAAAGACAGTTTAGTCTCAGTCAGCAGGGAAAAAAAGTTGCAGTAATTCAGAAGTTGTTCACCGTGTGCTTCATGGATTACTGTTTCCTGAAAAATGATACTCGGATTCAATGTTTTTCAAATTTGCGCCACCAAACATTAAGAAACAGACAGTTAAAAATAACCCTAAACCATACTTCTAGTGGTAAAAGGAAAAAAAATATGAAAGTTTTCACTCCCTTGGATGTTTCATCCTTTTATTGACATTATAAATCAATCATGGTCAATAAACGTTGGCAACTTTGACAAAAGATTTTAGAAAAATACCTCATTAATGTCAAGTCAAAACAGGGTTTTACAAAGTAATGTCAAATAAACAAAACTATGAAGGTATAATCAGTGTTTACATAGATATTCACCCCCTTTAAAATGACTGACCGAATCCAACAGAGGTCCAGATATTTGGTGCTAGTAGTCCCACAATTAGTGAAATGGGGATCACCTGAGTGGATGAAGACAAGGAAGAACACCCCCAGCAACTCAGAGAACAGGTAATTGAAAAGCATAAGTCAGGGAATGGATACAAAAAAATATCCAAGGCACTGAACATCCCCCCGAGTTCAGTGAAATCCATCATCACAAAATGGTAGAAATATGGCACGTCTACCTAGAACAGTCCGTCCACAAAAACTGAGTGACCGTGCAAGAAGAAGACTAGTGAGAGAGGCTACTAACACACTAATGAGTACCCTGAGGGAGCTACAGCAATTGAGATGGGCATGTGAAAGACTCCATGGTCAAGTGGAAGAGGGTTCTTTGGTCTGATGAGACCAAAATGGTGCTTTTTGGTGAGACAAGACGCTGTGTTTGGCGCACACCAAACACTGCACATCACCACAGACACACCATCCTCCCTGTGAAACACGGTGGTGGCAGTATCATGCTGTGGGGATGCGCCTCTGCAGCCGGCCCGAGAAGGCTTGTTAAGGTAGAGGATAAGATGAATGCGGCAAAATATAGGACAATCCTGGAGGACAATCTTATTCAGTCAGCAAGACAACTACAGCTTGGAAGAAAATTTGTTTTCCAGCAAGACAATGACCTATAGCATACAGTGAAAGCTACACGGAAATGGTTTACTGACAACAAGATGAATGTTCTGGAGTGGCCGAGTTAAACTGAGTCAGACCTCAATCCAATAGAGAATTTGTGGATGGACTTGAAAAGGGCTTGTTCACACACAATCCCCACACAACTTGACAGAGCTTGAGCAGTTTTGCAAAGAAAAATGACAGAAAATTCCAGTGTCCAGATGTGCAAGCCTAATTAAGACCTATCCCAACAGACTCCATGCTGTGACTGCAGCCATAGGTGCATTTGCTAAATACTGAAGGGGGTGAATATTAACGCTGGTAACACTGATTTCACCTTAGATATTTTTATTTAATTGACAATACTTTGTAGAAATCTGTTTTCACTTTTACATTAATGAGGTATTTTTCTGAAATCTTTTTGTCAAAGTCGGCAACTTTTATTGACAATCATTGATTTATAATGTCAAGAAAAAGATGAAACATCCATGGGGGTTAAACCTTTTATAGGCACTGTATTTATATTGGCACATGCTTCCATTATGCTCCATTTACAGTTTGTAACCGGAGACATAGGAGAAGAAATAAAAGTCCCCCCTGGAAATAATCCTTTAAAAGCATTCTGCCTGAGAACCTTTGTGGACCCCCCTGGAATAAAGCTCTGGATATTTGATTACTATTAGAGGGGAAGCTCCGGAGCTTGGTTGACTTGCCAATAAATAATTATAATACGATTTTAATACGAAACCTATAAATGAAGTCTTAAGTGTGGTGTGTGAACACACCACTGCACCAGCTTTTTGGGATAAAAATGCATTTTTAGCATGCCAGGAACTGGGAACTGCCTTAATTGGCCTAAATGTAAATATTAAGGCATCAACACGTTCCAGGCTAATCAACATGTTTTTATTATGGTTTTACCATTTGGTAAAACTTTTAAGACGTGTAATATGAGCAGTGCATAACTACGAGATGAGGTATTTTAATTGTTCTATGTGTAGATTAAATCAATCCATCTCTAGATAGTTGTGTGTTGCTGCCTACGTTTTTGGGCATACTCTGCCAGGTATGTAAGCTGTGCACATAAACGTCTACGGATGTCATCTGAGTTCTATAAAAGCAAACTGAGACAAACAAAAATCCAGTCCAGGAATATTATTAGTGTCCTGTGTTAATGTGGGTACAGTGGGGATTGAAACTTGTTGTTGCTGTTTCTCTGAATCAACACTAGACTACTATAATATTTGGCAAAGTAACTCTTCCTTCTGTTAAGCAGGCAGTTAGAATTGTCTGTTTAAAAAATGTTTTTTTATGATGTGATTGGTTTTGTACTGTGACAATGTGCCAATTATTTTACCTGTTTTCTCAGAAGATCTGGAGAATCAGGTTCATTTATTGTCTGGTGTTGCCCTTTCACACATGTAGCACATGTCTGTTTTTCTCATTCAGTAAACTGTACTGGATAAGATGCTAAAAGTATGCTGCAGAAATTGTAGTGTTTTGTTTACAGTACATGAAAGCAAATTGCATGACAGAAACATCAATAATATGGCCACTCTCTGTGAATTCTTCAGCCATTGACTTCGTCTATAACACATGGACTCAATTGAGCATTAGATTTTGTACTAGGGAGCAGACTGGGTCAAGTCTGTTTAATGTCCAGTCCAACTACTTTGGACAGTTGTGTTTTCGTTTTCACTACAGCTTCTCCGGGTAATGGCTAGAGTGTGTGTCTAAACATCTGTCAGCAAAATAAGATATGAAAAGAGAAAGGATTTTAGTGATGGTGGTGATGAATTGAACTTTTTATCAAAGCTCATATTTACACCAAATGCTTGGTCTCTTGTCAGTTTTATGTACACCTGTTTGACAACAAAACACAGTACTTTTAAGGTTTATGCATGCTTTTGCTATTGGTACTAAAACACTAACGCTCACTGTAACAAAGTATTCACCAACACAACAAGAAAAGTCACGGCTGGTTTGCATACTGCTCGCTCCTTGGGTAATCTGCTGCACAGATCATTTCAAAACACTGAAGTAATGAATCCTGACTATGCATTTGCATACTCAAACTAAGTGAGCATCAGTCTTGTCTATCAGTTTGGGCCTACAAGGATGATCAGTCTTTTATGTTCAAGACAATTGCACTCAATATTATGTATGGCATTAATAGTGGTATTTTGCACATAGGTGGCTGTAGCTCAGTTGGTAGGGTTGTTATCTCACCATGAAAATGATGCTGTTATACTCTGGGCTTCTGCCTGAATAAAAACTTCTGGCTCTAACATCAGTTTTCTCAATCAGTCTGCTCCTTTAAGTCATTGGTTGGATTAGGATTAGTGTTACTGTTCTGCTAATAAATACGCGTCACTACACACTACATTTTTTTTTTTTTTTGTAAATTGATTTTCAACAGGTGTTGAATTGCTTCCCTTCATCTAGTTGGATAACATTTTAGGTCATATCTGTGCAGAAATTCTAAAGGCTTCCCAAAATGTCAGGCACTGCTGTATGTAATAGGCTCCCATTGCAGGTCTAGTATAAGTCTGTGAACAGTGACAACATTTATACAAATACATACACTAGGCAAGTTGAGCTCACATTCAGTATGGTCACAACATAGATGCATCCCCTGTGTGAACGACGTATTAGTCAAGACTGAGGTCATCTCGGGTTGTGAGTCAATCTACAAACCATCACTGCACAAAGATGCGCTCTTCACACTATGAACAAAGCACAGCACAACACAGATGCGACACTATCATGAACATTTTACTGTTACTTCATTACTGTAGTAAAGTTTATCAGAAGGGCCATTCTCTAAAACAGCTACATAAACTGAAACACAGTGGCTTGGTTATTGACAACGCACTCACTGTAGTAACAGTTTTCACTGAGAGCTGCTTTTCACATTTCAGCGTGCACAGGACACTGTTCGCAACGAGATCTGAATCGTCATGACTTCTGTATTTTGAGGGACGTGTTTTTGATGAGTTTTTCAGCTGTAATGTTTTTTTATGCTTGAAGTACTACAAACCTAGTGCCATTCAGCATTGTTGTATTTGGGTTATGCTGCAGGCAGTATTTCAAAGCTCTTTAAGACAGATTAGCCAAAGAACACAGAGTGGGCCTCCATATTACCGCTTCTTTTTCCCCTTTTTTTTTGTGTGAACTGTGATGACTCTGTTATCGCTCCCCCAACATCTTTCCTGTCACACACGTACAATATCGTGTGTCTTGTCAGTTTCACCATTTTGCTAGTGCCAAGTCATAGCTGTGTATCAGATGACTACTACACATGCTGGGTGCTGCCAATGCACAGCTGAAATATCTATATCAGGGTGTTGATAGGTCCCTGTTTCTTAGCAACCAGACTACCTAATCATGTGTTTATCTGCCATCTAGTGCAGGTTATGTCAGTGTAGCTGCAGTGGTTGGTAATAATCTCCCAGGAAGCATCATCAGATATCAAGGAATATTTCTGTGGGTTTTATTGCACTAAGCCCCATGGTAGGCTAATTTAGTTTATTATAAGATACCCCCTGTGTTAGTGTTGACTGCAGAAGGTTTTGTAAATGATGGATATCTTCACTTACTTTTGCAAAGAAAACAAGGAATCAACTACTTGAGTGAGATGAAGATTGAATTAGTAGAAAATAAAATCAACTGCTGACCCAGTTGCATTTTCTGACTGATTTGAAAAGCTGTCACTTTTCAGCCCAGTTTTGCTTGGAACCCTTGAGGTCCTATGATTTATGTGGAAAGGTAAGATACAAAATCTGGGGGAACTTACTGGAAAAATGATTGTTTTGTTCTCTTCTTAAAATCTGGAAGCCTTCTTTAAATACATGTTGCTAATTTCAGTGTACTGCTGAACTCAAAGGTACCAGAAACTGATAAGCCTTTTCTTGTCACTTGGTCCTGTAATAAACAATAATCGGATTTGTTTTTCTGAACCTAATTTATTTTCTTCCCTTCCTTTATGGCAGAATCGGTATATGACCTCCTACCCAAAGAGCTCCAGCTTCAGCAGTCGTCCACTGAGACCAACCCATCCACCATGAGCCAGAAGAGTGGGGGAGAGGCAGGACCTCCGCCCTCAGCAGCTGTGGCCTCAGGTGAGCTACCTGGTGAGCCTATGAAAAACCATGATCTGGGATCAGTTTCCTCTTGAACAATTATTCCCCAAGTCAGTAGGGGTGAGAAAAACTAACATGGCCACATCTGGGGGCAACTTCATCCTTTCACCTGTTTCTGAGACAATATTTGTGTGAGCTTATATGGGTTTGTATAGTATTTCCATTTCAGCAAAGCTGTTTTAATGCTGCTGTATGACAGTGCATAGTTATTTATGTCTCAGATGGGTGTATTGGTGATTTATAGTGGTACCAGTGTTACAGTAATTTTTTACAGTTGTGCACAAGCTGTATTTAATTATATATTTGGGATTTTCAATGTTCCCACTATGGAGCTGTATTAAGGAATTAAAGAATGAAAGAAAATAGTAAACATATGATGTGTTTTGATTAGTCATGACAGTCTTGTCAGTCAGCTTGTTTGACATTGTCTATCTCAGATGTCCTTTTCAGGCAGTTTGAATGTTTTGAAGGTGTGTTTTGTTCTAGCAGAAGCATAGAAAGATGCACTGCTTACACTGAGGCTGTAATAAATGCCAGCAGCTATTCAGCAAAATGGTTTTCTTTGTAGACTGGATATATTTTTAGCTGTCTTCTAAACTCAGTTCATATATATTGCGGCGATTGGCTTTAGAGGAGCAGCTAAAGCCCATGAAGCTCAACACAGTTCTGTTGATCCACATACTGCCTTTTGGCTTGAGCAGACATCGCTCATTTAATCATATATATTGTGTTTTAGCACTTTTGAATTAGTGCGTCTCACTGAAGGTGTCAGTGAGAGTTGTATTTTTAAAAGGCTTAACAAGTTCCTAAGTTGGGAACAGCCTTTTCACATTTGACATTCACACATGTTGTTATAGACGCTCATACAACAGAAGGTCATCTGATAATTTATTGAGGTTTCAAACTGAGTGTTGCTGCTAAATGTTTAATCCACTCACAGGTCTGAAAGCAGCTGACATTTTCAGTAATGATAAAGGTTCTGTCTCTTATGAAACAGTGAAGTTGCCCCTAGGAGTCATTGGACCATGTTTTGCATATGTTTTAGAAAACGAAAGGAATAGTGTCTGATCTTGGATCATGGTTCAGGGCAGTCAACAACAACTATAATCGTAAAGAAATGATAATCTTCAGTTTAATTAAAACTAACTGATCAACAGTCATGTTGGAGAGAGCGCTTTTGTTAACGCTACCTTTTCAGTATCCTGTCTGATGCAGCTGGCCCTAAGCAGTGCTGATCAAGAGCATGACTATTGTATTGTCCTTCAGATCATAATTAACCAAATAGACGTGCTTCAAAATGTCAATAAATGATCAACTTCAAAAGTTACTCCTTCCTTCAGTATATTTACTCATCCAATTTACTGATTGACAGAAGTTGAGTCTTGAATGATCAGCTCTCTTGTTGCTCATTGGCTGTCTCGTTTTTATTGCAGGAAGTTCCCTCTGAGGCAGGGAGTGTCTGCATATAAAATGGTCTGCAGTTCACTGCTCCATAGGTCAGAGGCTTGTTTATTCTGTCTCCATGGCTACGTTCAGTCCCAACCAAATCTTCCAATTGGCATGCGCAAACTACTGTTTACTACTGAATGCACATTGCACAAACTGTACTGTAACACTGACAACCTTGGCAAATTAAATTTGGTGCCACATTTTCAGCTTGCAAAAATTTGGCTGTACAAGAACAATTGCCCAAATTTTGTTATGTTTCTTTCTGGCAATGTGTATGTAACAATTTGTAGCTTGCTTTTGTTTTTGTAAACAAAGCATGTCAGTTTTATCACATTGATTTTAATTGAGAAAGGTTGTGTAGGAATCAAAACATTGTGGGACCTATAGTATCCTTCTCAACTTTAACTTCAGAATATTTGATAAGTGCTTGACAGCTCTCGCATGCACAGTGAGAGCATATAACCCACAGCAGTCTGTTGAAATTAGAGTTGGGAAGAGGAGAAATCAATACAAATCATGCAAAAATTCAGCTGCTTGAATGGGACTGCTAGCCTGCACTGTGCTGAACATCTGTATTAACTTATTTATCTGTATATACTACTACAGATGCCACCTCTTCCACCTCCAGCCCCTCTGCCTCATCTTCCTTGGCCATGGGGGTCCCATCCACTGGCCCCTCTACTACTTCTTCAGATCATCTCAAGGTTCCCCAGCATCTCCACTCCACCGGAGGGGATGGGGCTGGAACTTCAGAGATGCAAGGTACGGAGGGTGCTGTATCTGCCCCCAGCAGAGGCAACAATGGGGCAAACACTGGAGATGTAGGGTCAGGAGTGTTGTCAGGGCTAGGAGTCCAGCACCCTCAGACCACCCCATCAAAACGGAGGCCTGTGTTGAGTATATCCCCACCACCTGAGGACCTGTTTGATGACAGCCAAATGTCTTGCCAAGAGGAGCCCGCTGCACCTGGTCCACCAGGCCCAGACTCAGAGCACAGCAGCAGCATGTGGGCTGATGACTCCGTCTCCAACTTCAGCTTGCTCAGCTCCGTCTCCTACAACGACAACACGGAAGTGCCGCGCAAGTCTAGAAAACGGACCCCTTGCCAGCGGCCTGGTCCCAAGCCCGCTCCTCCAGAGGACAGCATGGATGTGTTTGATGCTGACAGTGCCAAGGCCCCTCACTTTGTCCTTTCCCAGCTGGGCACAGACAAGACCAGTGCCATGGCCAGGTGGGGTGACCCTTAACTCAGAATAACTCTGTCCCTCTATAGGAATACAGTAAAGGTCATTTAATTTAGGTTTGCCTGGGGTGATTGAATTTCTGAAAGTCATATTAATGCCATCATGTGATTTTTTTTTTTTTTTTGTTACCCTGCAGCTCGCTTGAGTCAGGGACTGCAGTGAAGGGTGGGTCACTGTCTGCTCAGTTCCCTCCGAGGAGTGATGGGAAGGAGCTAAAGATCCTGGTGCAGCCAGAGACACAGCACAGAGCTCGCTATCTAACGGAGGGCAGCAGAGGTTCTGTCAAAGACCGCACACAACAGGGATTCCCCACTGTCAAGGTTTGACAAAGAAGGCTACTGGCTGCTTCTTGATACAGGAAAAATCTTACCACCTAAGTTGGAACTGACTGAATAAGGCTAAAAATACATGGAGGACATGGAGTTTGGAGTACTGGGCACCACAAGAGAATGCCAGTACAGATGCTCTACAAGCATTCATTCAAACCACTAATCATGACCATGTTTGCTTTCAGATATTTCAAAAGCTTGATTTTAGAATGGATAACTTGCAATATCATGTGTGGCGCAAACACACACACACACACACACACACATCTGAATCTGTGCAGGGAAGTGAAAGAGTAGCACTTAGCCCTTAAGCTACTAAGTGGCCACAGAGATAAAACTGTGGCTGTGTTAAGCAATTCCCAACTGCCCCTGTTTGCAGAAGGAACAATGGGGAAGAAACTGGTAATTGATCAGTGCCCATGTGCATGATAATGACAGTAAATCTAGTAGAAAGGGGATGTTTTAACTAATCCAGGATCTTCATTTGCGATATAATGTCACCTGCAGTGTTTTTCTCTTGTATATTTTTCTGAGGATAATGAGATAACCCTGGCAGGCATATGTAGATTACAGCATACATAGATTTTGTGTACATTCTCATTGCCTAATGTGGAAGCTTTAACAATCATGTTAGCTATTATTAGTTAAGGTCAATTCAAGTTACTAACACAATTTTCTTTTTTATCCCCAGCTGGAGGGTGTGAGTGAGACAGTTGTGCTACAGGTGTTTGTAGCGAATGATGCAGGCCGAGTGAAGCCTCACGGTTTCTACCAGGCATGTAGAGTGACAGGGCGCAACACTACTGCCTGCAAGGAGGTAGACATCGAGGGCACCACTGTTATTGAGATCCCTCTGGAGCCCAGTAGTGACATGACACTTGCGTAAGGGGTTATTTTTGTGGTTTTTTGTGGATATTTTTGGATTACTTAAAACATAAGCAGTGTTTAAGAAGTCTATTGTGTGTTTTATAATTCCCATCTTGCACTGCTTCTACAGTGTGGATTGTGTCGGAATTTTAAAGCTACGTAATGCCGATGTGGAGGCCCGCATTGGTGTAGCAGGATCCAAGAAGAAAAGCACTCGCGCTAGGCTGGCCTTCAGAGTCAACATCCCTCAGCCTGATGGATCTGTCCTCACTCTACAGGTCCCCTCATCACCTATCCTCTGCAGTGAGTAGTTCAGACACAAGGTGAATTAAAAATGTACTATAAGATCTGTCTAAAGCTACAAAGCTGTATTTGATCTCATCAGACCACACAACCTTTTTTCATTTTCTGTCTTCTACGTGCCCTCTGGCAAACACTAATACAGTCATGCAATTGAATGTTATGTCATTCTCCAGCTCAGCCAGCAGGAGTGCCAGAGATCCTGAAGAAGAGTCTTCACAGCTGCTCAGTGAGAGGTGGAGAGGAAGTTTTTATCATTGGAAAGAACTTCCTGAAAGGAACCAAAGTTATTTTTCAGGAGAATATTGCAGGTGCTATACCCATCATTGTGTTGTCAGTATCAGGATATAGGTTTCTACGTGTAAACATCTTCTGGATGGAAAAATTAAAGAGTTGTTTTATTTGTAGATGATACTTCCTGGCAAGCCGAGGCAAAGATTGACATGGACCTTTTCCATCAGGTAAATGCAGCTGGATGCCCTTTTGTTTCTGTATATCAGAGCTGCTTTTGTTTGTTTGATTTCATTACAAATAGCTGCCCTTTTGGATCTTTGTTTTCCAGAACCATCTGATAGTGACCGCCCCTCCTTTCCATAACCAGTCAATCACTTCTCCTGTTTCTGTGGGAATTTTTGTGATGACAAATGCTGGTAGATCACATGAAGCCCAGACCTTCACCTACACTCCAGACTCAGGTACAGCCACTAGTTTGAGCACAGAAGAGACCTAGTTCATAATTTATATGTGGACAATCTCAAAAAGGTAATTTCAGGTAGGTATAGATGGTATTTTCTGGTAATGCCTAGCATGCTAATCTTATTTACTGTAATAACATACATATATATGATACCAGCACTACCTGTATAAATTATCACCTTAACAGTTCATCAACAGCTTATGCCTTTAAATGCAAGGCTTCCTTGCTGAAATGTTAGAAAACATCTTTCACTCATCTGAAATCATCACTGAAACTTAAACCACAATTATGAGGCTCAGCATATACAGTTCAAGTAGATACTTAGTTTTTTCACAGATGAAAAGCTGTCCCTTTTCACCCTCAGGTGATAACTCAAATGTCCGGACAGTAAAAATAGAGGGACCCTCCCTGGTTGAGACTTGTATATTTGATGGCCAGATGAAATCCATGTCTGCTGAGCGAACTGATTGCTCTGGTCAGCCTTCAAAAAGGCAAGAGGACACCCCCATGGAAGTGTCTAGCAATCCACCACCCACAGATGTCTTTAAGGTAACATTCTTTCTCAAAAAGGAAAGGGAATTCAAATTATCCACTTCAGAAATACAGTGGTAACAATTGTGTTTGTCTCTTCTTAGCCATCCCCTGACCCCCTAGTCTCAGTCCAGCAGACTCTGGAGCTCAGCTCTACTCCTCATCCAGGTGGAGATTCCTTTCAGAACCCAATGCCCCTACAACCTGAAGATGTGGAGCTTTCTCAGGCACCACCTGTCTTCCCTAGTCTAGAGTCTCTTAGCACTATTCAAAAGCAAGACATTGCCCCTGCACCGTCCTTCTCAGTATCGGGGGACACCACAATCCCACCTGTGACAGCCGAGGTCCCTCAGCAATTCCTTAGAGACCCTCAAGAGAGCCTGCCACCTGAGAGTTCCAACAGCAGCAGTGGAGTTGTAGTCATGGCCATGCCTCAGATAGCAAATTCCTCTCAGTCCCAGCCACAACAGTCACAGGTTTCCCTGTTCCCCCAGGATGGGGTGGTCCAGCTGGAGAGGGCAGTAAGGGAGTTACAGGCTGGAGGCAACACCACATTCCAACAGGTGTTGGAGGCGGCTGTAGCCCAGCAACAATTAAACTCTGTGCTTTACAGCCCTGCACCCTCCGCAGATTTGCTTCAGCAGCATGTCCAGGAGAACATGAACAGCCTAAGATTGGGAACCACAGATAATTCACTTTCTACACAGCAACAGATACAGATACAACAGCAGATGCAGCAGCAGCAGCAGCAACAACAACAGCAACAACAACAAATACAGCAACAATTTCAACAGCATCAACAACAGCAAATCCTTGGTAACCTTCAACAACAGCAACAACAGCAGCAAGTTCTTACCAACATGCAGATGCAACAGCAACTGATATTACAGCCACAAGACCAACAGCAACTCCAGCAGCGGCAGCTCATGGATAATATCCAACAGCAGCAACAGTTGCAACAAAATCAGCAACAGCAAGTCCTTAACAACATTCAGCTTCAGGATCAGCAACAACAAAATCAAATTCTTACCAATTTACAGCAACATCAGCTACAACAGCAGCAACAGCAGCAAAATCAAGCTTTGAGCAATCTACAACAGCAACAGCAACTGCAGGAGCAGCAGGTCTTGGAGAATTTGCAGCAGCAGCTCCAGGCTGAGTTGCTCCAGCCCCAGATCCACACCTCCCCCCAGGTACAGCAGTCCGTGTCCCTCCTTCAGCAGGCTGGAGAGCTGCTCACCATTCAGACCAGCTTTCCAACACAGCCTCCATCCCACACATCTCCCCCACAGCAGCTCTTCCAGTCACCCAGGCCCCTGGCGGAAACCCAGAGCTCCCAACAACAGGTCCAGGCTGCCCTGCTCCAGAATACACTGACTGTTTTGACTGGTGGCAGTCTCAACTCGGAGCAGCAGTCCTCTGGGTCAGCCCTTTACTTGTCCTCAAATCCTCAGCCCCAACAACAGCAACAACAACAGCAGCAGCTTGCATTCATCTCTTCTATGGATACTTCTACCAGCCAGCCACAAGCAGTTGCAATTTTTCAGAACCAATCCCAAGCCCAGCTTTCCCAAATGCAGCAACAGAGCACCCCCATGGACCAGCAGCAATCGTCTCAACAGAATCAATCACAGCCACCACAGCTGCCAATAGGCCAGCAGGGCTCCCTGTTCCAAAGTATCCCAAACCATTCAGAGGTTAACCCTGTCCCTCAGAGCCAACTCTCCCAACCCCAGCAGACAGGTCTGCTCCTCTGCACCACAGATCTTAATCCCCAGGCTATTGCACCAGCTATTCTTTTCAGCGCCCAGACTCAAGGGCCTTCCCCTATGGGTAGCATTAGCGTTGGAATCCCCCAGCAAGACCCAGCAGAACCTATGTCCTTCCAAGACCAGAGCTCGTCAGGCAGCAACTCTACATCCACCGAGAGCCAACAGCAGAATCTGTTCCAGGAACAGCCTATGCAAGTTGGCCCAAGCTCTGGCAGCGTCTCAGGTAGTCAACCTGTGGAGCTGTTCCTGCCACAGACATCTTTGTCTGGCCTGCAGAGCACTATTGGCTCACAGGAGCTGAGCAACCAGGCCTCAGCCACTGGTACAACCATCTTTGTGGTCCAGGGTAGTGTGGGTGTAGTAGCCAGCCCTGGCCAGCAGCCTCCACAGCAACTTTTCCAGACAGCTGTTGGTGGAAATGTGGCTCCACAAGGACAGGCCAACTTGTTTGTGTTTGGCATCCAGAATGGTAAGATGATTTTGGTCTGCTCTATGTCTGCAGTACAGTAAATGAGGGTTACGTAGCTCCGTTGAATTCTTTTTTTCTACTTGTACTGCCATGTTATGTTCAGATACTTCCTGCATTGCTCCACACAGTCATACTCTGCCTTTTGATTGATTATAGATATTAACACCATTTCCTGTTCCTTCCAGATTCACCCCAGCTGCTTAATTCTTCTGGACCCACCCTGCCAGCTCAGAGCCAGCCCCAAACCTCCAGTCACATGCAGCCTCTGTTGGACCAGCCCATGGCCCAGGCTTCCTCCTCGATGCCGGCCACCATGCACAGTAGCTTGCAGAACACCCTCCAGGCACAGATGCAGTCCAGCTTAGAGAATGCCATGCAGACCAGCCTGCAAAATGCAATACAGACAAACACGCAAACAGATCTACAGTCCAGTTTACAGGCAACCATAGAAACAAGCCTGCCAACTCCAATGCAGACCAATCTGCAGACACAGATACAGAGCAGCTTACAGAATCAATTGCAAACATCAATATCTGCATCATCCAACATGGATAAAATTGAGGACCTACTGGAAAGTCTACAGAAGCAGTGATATTTATTTGGACCATGTTACTAAGGAGAGCGAGTGATATGTAGCTGAGTAATACATGCCAACGTCAACAAACACAATGGTGGTGCATGGTGTTCTGTGCCAATGCCACAAAAGATTTAAAATATTTAAGAATTAACTTCCCCTTTTATCTACCCAACCCCCCAAATTATAAGCTCATGTAACTTCTTGTTTTTATCAAATATTTATCATTAATAATAGCCTTTGTACATTCATTGTCATTGAATTGATGGATTTGCTTTTATTACCCCTCTTGCAGGATCAGAGAGGCCTGTAAAGCTGCTTTATCCATTAGTCTGAATAATGCAGTGTTTTGTTATCAGAGTATTTTAATAATGTGAGCGTAAGAGGAGAAGATGATGATGATTAAAAACCTGCCAGGTTTGGTGGGAAAAACTGGAAAGGAATAAAGAATGTCAGATATAGGGAAACAGGGGAATAGTAATGTGATTGAGGTTGTAAGAGCAGGTAGAGTAGATAAAA
Source organism: Anabas testudineus (assembly GCF_900324465.2). Taxonomy (NCBI): domain Eukaryota; kingdom Metazoa; phylum Chordata; class Actinopteri; order Anabantiformes; family Anabantidae; genus Anabas; species Anabas testudineus. Next base: position 10,908,389 of record NC_046615.1, on the reverse strand, counting down.
CAGCCAGCCATGAATATCAGATTGCACATAAGTATCAGATATACATGTAGGCAGAATCTCATTTTGTGAGTGTGTTCAAGCTCCAAGCTTTCACTCCCCTCAGAGAGGTGTGAGGCCAAGTGTTTTTATCTGTCTGACAAGTGGAGCAGCAGTGGCATTAAACAGGCACGAAATAATATCACAGCCACTCCATTTAAACGTCTTGCTATAGAGAACAGAAGCTCTTTTGCTATTAATCAAACCTAGTGTTTGCTTATGCCAAACAAATATTACTAAATTATACTCTAAGAGTAAAAACGATCAAATAATGTTTATGTGTACAATATTTTGCCTCCATCAAATTTGCTGGAATGGCTTAAGTCTGCGACTGAGCAGACTAATTAGAGGGAGGATAATGAAAATTAAATGTTTATCAACTCCACTCCAAAAAAAACAGAACAAACTCAGAATTGGTGTTGCAGGAGAGGCCTCCACACACAGAAGGAGGCAGGACTAAAACACTCACGAATGAGATTCAACCTGGTAACTAATGTGACTTGGCCTTTCATTTGGCACCTACCAGTGTTTTCATGTTTAGGCCTCATCACTGGGCTTGTGGAAGCTTTCTCAGTGAAACTTTAAGAAGCATTCAACTATGTAGTGTGTATATTTTTGTTTTGAAGAACTTGGTAACCTTTACCAATTCAATGTGGATAGAAGAAAAAACTTTCCACTAGTGAAAATGGAGTGTTGTGTGGTTTTATAAACATTTTATCTCAAGCACTTTATAACCTCTTTTCTGTAACCAGCTAATCCTTATATCCGTCCACAGCTCTCTACTGACCCAGCTGAATTTGTACTCGGAAACATCCCGTTAAAAAAAAAAAAAACAAAAGAGAGAAAAAAAACAGACAGCAGTTGTCTTTGTTAAAGGTAAATACATCTTAACCAAGCATTTTTACATTTTCTCATGTCAGAATATTTTTGAGGTCTAGGACAACTTTGTATAGAATGTCTGCTCACTGTTGAATCCCTCTTTGTATTCAGTCTCAGTGGTCCAGTCAAGTCTGTCATAAAACAGCCATTCCCACAAAAGCATTGTTTTTCAGTGTTGGAGTGGTAAGTAGGCCTTTGTGTTTTACACATTGACAGAACACCTAAAATACTGAGTCATTGTTTGTGCATTAAAATGAAGGATTTTAATCGTTACGCTATTTGTAATATTTACTGTTCAAATCTGGTCACTTAAATTCATTGTTACCTTGTTTCACCTTGTGTTAGATATTTAAGTTTTTGTCTCAGTGTTGGTACCATGTGCAGGCTGTCGCCGTGTGAAGTTGGCACCCAGTACCCGTCCCTTGTGTTGTGAACAGGGACTCACTGGTAAATGAATCTCTGTTACATAGAGGCCGCCATTTTGATTTTATCTATGGTGCTGTGTGCAGAAGTGATGGGCGCTTCTGGTGTGATGTTAGTACTGAACAGTTTATACGTCGATATATATCAATAGCACTGACATAGTTATTTTGAAGCAAAGTTGAGTCTAGAGAGCTGGCTGTCGCAGGGTCAGACTGGAGTGCACCCAGGCATACCAAAGCTCTTATTGTGAATCACCATCAACTTGTCCTTTGAAATGCCCTCATAATGTTTACTCATTTTTACTTACTCGTTTAAATTATGCAGCTTTTATGAGGATAAAAATCAGCATGTTGTTCTGTTATGAGTTTTAGAAGAAGTTACGAGAAGGTACTTGTTCCATGGATCAGTTAATCTCACTAACATTTCCACCAAATTGATACTTCACAGTTGTAATTACATTACTTTTTTTTTGCAAAACAAAACTGCTGTACTTTCCATATCTAAACAGTAGCCAATTTGGCATTATCAACAAGCCAACTTGATGAGAATAATTTCATTGATATAATAGCATGGCTCACTCATGCATCTTTACATCGTTTACATTTTCATAGTGATACTATTTTGTCCTGCAGCTGTTAGTGATCCATTTTAAAGTAACTTATCTTTTTTAGAATTTTGTATCCATCAAAGTGTATTTTTGTAAAACTAAACTTTTTTTTGGTTCATGCTCGTGGCACAGAATATCGTTGTTGCTATGTTTTCCTGAAATGAAGCACAGGTTTCTTGTGAAGTGTATGAATGAAATTAGAAATGGAAGTAAGTGGACACCGAGCAGATACAATAAAACCTAATTCTACTGTTTTACCATTATCATCCAACCTGCAAAACGTAATGGGCTAGGTTACTTGTGTCTTTCTTTTTTTTTTTTTTTTTTTTTTTGTTTGTTTTTTTGACATCCATCTCAAACAGCACTTTGACTCATCCATTAACTGTAGATCAGGTTAGAGTGCAGTGGTGGTTTTTTTCCAAGCATTCCATCTCTCTTGGGTAGGGGGACTTTTAAGAGCACATGACGTTGCAGAGAAAGCGCAGAACAGTAATGCCTCTTAAAGCCATACCAACACAAAAAAGCCTACCTGTGACTTCAGTATCATGAATGTAAATTTTACCTCATGGTGTGGACATAGAGGTTGCTCTACATCTAACATCGGACCAATAACAGCTCTAGAAGACACATATTTTGAGGCGGAGGGGATGGGTGGGGAGGCACCAACTGTCATTTGTGTTACTGTACATCTGTCGGTTTGTCTCGTCTTGGATAGTGGTGTAAACCCATGTTTTTCATGTCCAGTCATCTTCATTTTGAGCAGCCCGGGTTGCTCTGATTCTTAGCCACTTCCACGTGAACCAACTATGTGAAGCATTGATTCAGTAGTGGTGAAGATAGCACACAAATCTCTACACAATATTGGTTTTGTCCTTCAGTCATGTAAATGAATATCCATGTATATTTAAATGTGAAATATACTGCAGGGGTATCTTGAAGTTCAATTGTGATGCTTTCAACAGAACTTTGTGTGCCTTGATAACTTAACCGTTACTCTGCTGTGTTTACTGGTGTCCCTTTTGTGTCATTAAGGCTCCTTGTCCTTTTTATTCTCCAGGACTGTTTCACATCAAAACATTTTTAGTCATTGCATTTTTATTTCCACAACACAAGCATAACCATAGCCCACACAATATATTTTAGTGTTATTTCTTTGAAAACTCATTGAAAGATATCAGTGATTACACTCTCTACACAATATTGTGCAGCTTAACCAGTGAAGTGTCACCACGGTTATTTTCCGATGTTTTGTTTTTTTGTTGTTTGTTTTGTTTTTTTCTTTCCATGCCTCATGAGATCTGTACGTGCGAGGTAAAAGGGACAAGACAGTGGAGATTGTTTTATGGAGAGCTTTCTTGTGTTGATGTGCTTTTCAACATTACTATTGTTGCTGTGAAATGCTTGATCAAAAGGAGCAACCATCATAAATTAACTGTTAATTGCCAATAGTGTGAGCTGTATCTCGTGTGTAATCTGTTTGCTCACTTTTCCTAGTTCGCTTTCTATTTCACATTCTCCGACAGTTCTGTTGTATTTGTTCTGTGTAGCTTGAGCTTTAGTATCTAGCCTTAAGACCCTTTGGTAGGGATAAAGGTCAACCCCAGTGTGTTATCATACATCTTAACTATTATTAACATGTACTTTGCCTTGGTCTGAACATTTGTATACTCTTCTGTTTATATCTGTAATCTTGCTGCTACATTAAATGAATTAATAAAAATCTAAACTTCTTGATTTGGTTCTTTTGTGTCCACCTAGTACTAGTTAGTAAGAGCTTGTAAAGGTTGAGCAGCAAAAATGTGTATTTGTTTATTATATTAATCTTTTCACATGAATTAGTGCAAATTAAGTTTCACATTGTACATGTATCCTTACAATTGGTCCAGTGAAAGAAATGGCTGTAAATGAACAGCTCTGGCATAAGTGCTTTGCTAAAATAGAGAAAACATTCAGAGTTTACTGATTCTTCTATGCAGAATCTTCTGGAAGAAGGATGATGCATTCTCAGAGTTGAAACCAACATCAAACTCAGGTCTTTTCCTGAGAGCAAGGACAGCGACCAGTATGGCCAACATGGCTGTCAGACCCCATATGTGATACTCGGTTCCAGAATTGGGTTCCACAAAATAAAACGAGTGCAATGGCCCAATCATCCCAGCAGCACCGTGGGTAGCATAGTGGTCCTTGTCGCTGGTGAAGAAGTCCAGAGGGACTGTGAACACAGCACCAACCTCAGCTGGATTTGGACTGGGACAAAAAGACTCCTCTATGAAGCCGACCACCGGGGTAACCAGCAGACCACTCTGTTAAAAGAGCTTAAGGTTTGCGGGAATAGTGTGACAAAGAAGTGAAATCGCTGACAGAGGAAGAACTTTTTGTCCTACCTTATTAATAAGAGGGAAGAGTGTACAGACCACCTGCACATCATCATGTCGCAGACCTATCTCCTCCTCTGCCTCCCTCAGAGCTGTGTACACATCATCTGTGTCACTGGGGTCTCTCTTCCCACCAGGGAAACACACCTCACCAGCACTGGTCCTCAGCTACTGACACACAAATGTTAATTTAAATAACAGAGACAACATTAGTCCCACACCTACAAACAGCTGCTTTGCATGTGAGTTACCTGTTTTGAACGCAGGGTCATGAGTGTGTGCAGCTCTCCATTCTTCACAAACAGTGGGATCAGCACTGAGGCTTTGGGCAGCCCGGGTAGGTGAGGAAACATGTCTGCAGTGTCAAACTGCTTTAAAATGGCCATCGTCTCCTCTTTAGTGTGCATGATAAATACACGGCGACCCACGGTTTCAAAACAGAAAGCAGGGCACGGCTAGCAAAACGAACATTTATCATTCAAAACAACAACAAACTGCAGCACGACACTCATTTTACAGGCTAACGCGGTGGGTTTTCAAATCTGAGTCTTAAATGGGAACAACGCGAAAAATCAATTACTTTTAACATCGTGTAATTGTGTCGGGGTGTAGGAGAAGAACAGGTTGAGCTAATGTTACATAATGTTGTCAAAGCTGGAGGAAGCTAACTCGGAAGCTAACCCCGCTGTTAGTGTAAACTGTTGTTTTTCTGATAGCACATAACTCACTGTAGTTACTTTATGTCGGTCCAGCTAACATGTCCCGGGTGTGATACATTTGCTTAACAGCACTACTGTCCGGTATTTAGGATTAAATTAAAAGATTGTTAACGTGAAAACTCCGACAGCTTGGCTAAAGGTGCGCAAAATCAAAGTCGCGCCGTGTGACGTCACCACGCGACGTGCGTCGACGTCAATTAGCAGGTTAGCTAGTACCTACAAGTTTGAAGTCAGTAATATTTGTGTTTTTAAAAAAAAACAACAAAAATCCCGGAATTATCCAATCGCTTCTGTAGACACAGAGTTTCAAATTTATTTTAGTTTCCCCCCTTTTTCCGGGTAAACTGAAAAAGTGCAACACAAAAACACGACTCATGGTGTCGACATGTGTATTGCTGTTCACAGGTTCTCGATGCAAACAGCTGATAGGAAATGAAACATACAGTACATCCCACGTTAGTCATTTCATGGCATGATGAGTGGATATAGCAGTTTTATAAGTAGAAACCAAAAACATACACATGTATTCATATCTCAAAGCTCAATCGACATAAAGACTGAGACCTGTTATTTAACGAGCCAGTTAAATTGATGACATTACTTTCTGTCTCCAAGATAAAACTGCAATTTACATGTGAAGTATATACACATAAGTGAATAAATTAAAATTTAACAACCAAAAATATCCATAATATACATCATTGAGCCCATTCCCTTTGGGACAAACAAAATTAAAATTATTTACAACCCTTAAGTCACATTTTGTGGATTCTTGTAGAAAAATAAGATTCAAAACACAGTAAAGATAAGGAGGATCACAGTGGTCCTAGTCTTCACTGATTCAGTCATCACCCCTGCAGCTCGACGCGTGGTCACACTTTGTACTTCTCCTTTGCTTGATCATTCAATATGCAGATGTGCTGAAATCAGAGGAAATTCACAGTTTAATGCACCTGTATCATCCAAGAACTAGAGTTTCTTTACTTTGACTTTTTCTAATATAAAAACATTTATTTAATGATCTTCTATTAAGATTTTGTGTTTCCTCTCCGTTTTACTAATCATATTAGGTAAAACACATGACTAATAACATTAACAATGTTGTGTCTTCTGTTTTGTTCACATGCCCCAGCCACCAGTAACTTGTCAGTAGCGAAGAGGAATTTGTGTACAGCTGCTGGACACCAATTTCACCAATCAGTGAGAAAAACAAAAGTAATAAAGCTTTTTAATCTATTTTGACTTGTCTTGGTGAAGTTGCAGCTTTTTGCATTAATTTCTGCTATTATGAATTAATGATGTATATTTATATTTGGCATGACTGCAAAGCTGGTATACAATGGGAATCTGTATAAAGTACTGTGTTCAGTATTAAGTACTGAATTGTTTCTTAAGATATCTACTTTTTAATCATCATCAATGGCGCAATCAACTGCAGCAAACTTACACTGAGATCTCTGAAGTACTCATTGTAGTCCAAAGCATAGCCCACCAGAAAGGCATCCGGTACCTCAAAGCCAATGTCTGAAATAAATATACAGGTAACACTAATATGAGTCATGCAAAGAAAACACAACACACAACTACTGCTGAGGGTCGATGGAAATAAAAATCTGAAATGAGATCCAGGCCACAGGTAAATGGTCGGCACTTATATACAGTTTACCTTCTCCATCTTATCGGTACCCAAAGCACTTGTTGCTTCTCATTTATCCATTCCTACTTTCACACCCAATAATGGCTAAACTGCCCCACAAGACACTGGCCTGAGCCACCAGGAGCAATTTGGAGACACTTTGACACGTGGCCAGGTGGACCAGGGATCGAACGGCCAACACTGTCACTGTTGGAGAACTGCTCTACCTTACTGCACTCAGAAACCGTGTAGACTAACCAGGTATTGGTCTTTTGCTGTCTGTGCGAGGTTGTACTTAGCAGTCAGTGCTGCATAGTGGAAAGTTAAAACGCTTACATTAACAGCTGTCCTTGAGGGACAATCTTCAAGAGATTATCCAACTCAAACTTGAAAGCATTACATAATCAGAGACAGTGTGAGAAGCGGGTTATCACGCATGCATGAGAGGGTAAGCACCCAGCTTGGCTACATTTGGAGCAGATTTTCCTGAAATTAATGTTAATCCTGCATGGAAAACAGACCATTTAAAAATAACATCACCAGCCTTTCAAAGAACCACACACACGCATTTTTGTATGGCAGTCAATGTGAGGACACTCACTGACATACCCTACTGTTACGTAGGCCATGTTAATCTACTGTTTCAATTTTTAATTTATCACATGTACTGCCTTACCCTACCAAACTTTAACCTAACTAACCAAAACCTAATTCTACCCCTAAAATCTAATCTTAACCCAGACACTGCTCCTTAAACACCCCTCTCATTGTTAGGACAGGCTAAAATGTCCTCACTATGTAAAAATGTCCCTCAGTCCAATGGTTGAAAATTCATGCTGGACCTCACAGCGATACAAACACACACGTAAGTGACAGGCATTAAATTATTAACATTACTAAAGCGAGTACAGAGGTACTCACAGTCTGGTCTGTATCCAGAACTCCTCGGGGTCCTCTTCACCAGAAGGCTGGAATGACAAACGAGGACAAATCAGGGTATATAAAAACCGAAGCACCTGTTTAGTGTAGGTTATAAGTTCCTTCAGTCAGAATAAACCCAGACCCCACAAGGAACAGGAACTATCTGCATTTCTTCATACCACTATGAGAGTTTTTTGTGTGAGATCTGTGTAAACTGTCCATTAACACAGATTTTTAATTGAATACAATTGTTAAGAATTGTTATAGCCTGCCAAAAGATATATTGGCAATGAATTATTACATGGTTGACACCAAAGCAATAGTATGACTCATATACATGAGGCCAGACTACTACCTTTTAATGTAATCATAAGAGGAAACCCAGATTGCTTTAACACATTTCCTGTGTCACTCAGCTGTCACAAATACATCAGAGAAATTGCCACTACCTCCACGGTGCTGTTAACAGTACAGCAGATTAACTCTTAAGCTGCTCCCTCCTGTCACATTACATCTCTAGAGTCCTAAAGGAGAGTGTCAATTAGCTAAGAGCACTCTCTCTGGAGACTGTTAGAGTGGAGGTCTATGAATCATTTCATAAGTGCTGGACTGTAAACTTGTGTGACAGTGCCTACCTCACAACTTTAACCATCTTGGGATTACATTCACTCAGCAGGGAAAGTAGCGTCTGCATGGTCCGTCCTGTCTCCACGATATCCTTTAAACAACACAAAAAAACATTTCTTAAATGCCACTAAAATATTTTACTATGTTGTTTATAGTATTATTAATGCTATTATGGACAATGCTGTACACAATATATATTGAAATTATTGTTTGCAATATTAGAACTTTATATGAATTCCCATCAATGTGAAAAGGTACTTTCAGAAGTGGTATTAATTTACTAAAAAGAAAAAAACATGCAATCCAATGTGTTTCCCATATTATTCAATTGTTTCTTTCCCACCTATTTAATGATATAATATCATGATGCCCGATATATAGATATTAAAATTATACTGTATCAATGTCACCCAACAATGCAGAAAGAAAAAATAAAAGAAATCTTACCTCAACAATCAAAACATTCTGAAAAAAAAAAACAACTGTTAACTATATGTCTGTACAAGATTGTGTAATTTTAAGTATTTCTGCGTGACAAGCATCACAACACTAACCTTGCCGGCGAGATTGGACAGCTCATCCCCTCCTATGACTTTGACACTGTTTGTTGACTTGTCATTCTAATGGACACAGAGGAGACAACATCACTCATCTCAGTTACAGGTGGTTATAGTTGCAGGGGACTGACCTCATCGACATTTATTTTTTAAAAGCTCTGAAAAGTGAATCCTGAATCTCCACAATGAAAAAAAAAGTTCTCATTTGTAGTTTGTCAAGCCCGTATCAGTCACCTCATGTAAAGTGGCTCCTGGAAATGAAATGAGAAAAGGCAGCTTACACAGTAACTCTTCACTCTAATGAAATCCACCGTCAGCGGGACTGATTTATCACTGTTCTGGTTCAGTGCCTTGATGTAGTCCAGGAGGTCTGCGAAGAACTTGTAGCCCCCTTTTAGCACGCACAGAGCTACGATGTGGTGTCCCCCCATGTCCCGGATTATGTCACGTGCCAGTCGCTCTGTCCTGGACCAGAGAGAGGAGACACATAAATGACAGGGCAATGATGAATACAGTTACAGTTCATATGGACAGAGACAAGGTTCTAGACGTGACTTCATTGCATTTGCACTGTTTACCCTCCTCCCTTCTAAACCCACATGCAAATGCACTTCAGGATGTAGAATACAATGATCTGTGAACAGAGTAAAGTTCCCTACTATAACCCAGCATGAAGCAGAGTGAGTCAGATGACTTGACAGTGATGCCAGACAATCACTTCCAGTGTTTGGTGATGGTTGGTTGGATGGGTTGGTTTACCTGTCCATGATGAGTCCATGTGGGATGATCACCTTGTCCAAATCGTTTTCGTAGTGTCTGGGGACACAGAAAAGATCCAGGTCATGGCCTTCCTCGTCATCAGCGATCTGCAATAAGAAGAAGAAGAAGGAGAAGAAGCCATCTCTCAAAGTTGGCACTGACAGACACAGTGAAGCCACACTCTCCTCCTGCCTCCGAGAACCACCTGTTTATTCCCCGCTCCCCACACGACTGAGGACAAATGTGAGGGGTGAACTGGCTTTAAACGCATGTGTGGGGAGAGCAACTCTGAAATGCTGACAAGGAATCACGTCCCACCTGCTGTCTGTCAAAGCCCCGCGGGCCTAGAGCAGCTGCGCGGCGCACAACCACACCCTGACTGAGCCAAGACGAGCACAAGTCGTCACAATGGCACACACATCCCCAGACAAGCGGGCGGCGTCCCTCACCTGCAGATACGAAGCCATGATGCCAGCGCTCGTCGGTTCCGTTCAGTGGCGGAGAAATATGTGAGGAGTCATGCTCAGGTCCGGAGAGGAGGAGGAGGAGGGGCGGCGGAGCGGAGTGTGCGGTGCTGTGCGGTGCGCTGCGGTGGGGGTGGGGGTGGTGGTGGTGGTGGTTGCAGGAGCTGCTCTCCTCTCTGTCTGCAGCTCTCCGAGCCGAGCAGCACATGCGATGCTCCTCTGCCAGGGGGGTTTAAGCCCTTTACGTCAGAATCCAGTTTACCTTCCCGATAATCTGATCTGCCAGACACGAGCGGGGCTTAAACAGCGATCAAACACTTGCTACAGCCGCTGCTGCGGGTCTCGGTCACTGTGGCGGCAGCAGCGTCCTCACAGCGAGAAGGAGAAGCTGCAGATGACGCAGTTTGAAAAATAAAAGTGGACACGGTGTCGCTGCGATGCTGCCTCTCCTCCCCAAAAGCACCCTGTCCGGATGATTTCTCACTGTTGAATTAAATGATCAAACCACATCTTATCATATCTGTTCTTTATTTTCTCATTCATATATCTACTTGTAACTAACATCAAATTTACTAAACGCACTGCGCAAAAAAACATACATTAAAGTCCTTTACATTATATCATATTATCTTCATCAGGTGATGGACTTTACCTGGTTATCATAGAAGGGTAGACATATATATATTTTCATATATATATATATATATATATATATATATATATATATATATATATATATATATATATATATATATATATATATATATATATATATATATATACATAATTAAACTTCTTTGTGGCAGCTTATCCATGTTGGCTTAAATCACAGTTTTGTAAACACTGTACTTACTCAGAGTCATGTCCATATGTGAAGTGTTTCCTACATCTCATAAAGTAGTAGGGTTGTGGATGGATGGGTTCTGTTTCTATACATGTACAACCAGAAACATAATTCATACATCCAAATTTGATTTGAGGAAACAGATATTTTGGTCTGGGAACCAGACAAGTCTTCAACTTGTCTTCTTAATGACGTTGTCACACAGCCATTGTGTTACTGCAGGCACACATACAGTGAGTGAATGTGTCATCAGCATAACCATGAAAATCAATGTTATTTCAAATTTCATCACCAAGGGTAAGTTTGGAAAGTGGAAAAGACTGAGACAGCTGTCCTGGGCATCGCCACCTGGTTCTATACGCACGCCATCAGGGACGAAAGATAAATCTACTGATGCAAAAACCTTCAGTACTTTCAGTCGACTGACCTTACTGTGTTGCCAGCTGAAACATATTAATCACTGGGGCTCTTACCTATTTGCACAGTGAACTTGAGGTGATGACTTTGTTTGACCAGGAAGTGTACAATTCATCATTTTTATTAGTGTCTGTACACAGGCTCAAACTGCCTTAGGAGGAGTATTTTCACAGACAGAGACTATGTTTTGTCCTAAATTTACTTTTTACATAACTCTACATTTTTACTGAAGGTGATATTCAAAGAACACTAAATACAGCCTATTATGTAATGATTAAGCAGCTGTTTTTAAATTTAGAAAGTTAAAATTGGAACAGTGAAAAGTGCAAAGTCAACCAACTTTCAATATGATTCCAATTTAATGAGTGATACAGAATCAAAAACATTTTTTTTTCCATATTACAAAAAAAGGAATACCAAGTGTTGTACAACACCAGGAGCACAGTAACTATGAAAACAGAATAAACATGTTCCCATAGTTTAGGACACCAAAGGAGCAAACATCATCATCTCTGTACGATAATAACAGTCTTTATGAGGGCCACTCGAGACCATGAGGCCAAATCTCAGATGACACCATTCCTCATATAGAGTCCTACTTTTAGCCTGAGACCCACATACAGAGCTGTGACTGTGGGCAGAAAGTAGAACATCATCCAGATGAGGACGGCACAATCTGAGAGAAGATCAAGAAGGGACGCTCATTTTTTCTTTTTCTCATCTTTCTTGGCTCCATCTGCTTTCTCCTTCTCTTTGTCATCTTTCTTCTCTTTTTCATCTTTCTTCTCTTTCTTGCCTTCCTCCTTTTCCTGCCCTTCCTTCTTCTCTGCATCCCGGTTGGATATCTTGTTGTTAATCAGGTTGTGCAGAGCCACCACCGAACGTATGAGTGAGGCCAGGTACACCACCAGCATCTGGTCGTTGGTCTTCAGATAGAAGGCTTTAGTGAACTCCTGCAAAGAAGACAACATGAAATTCAAAACCACAAAATCATTGAATAATATAAAAGCACATAGTATTTGAAAGGAACTTCTCTAGTAATAATTATAAAAGGCAAAATTACTTGTGGTGTTTAAAGCAATGGTGCTGTAAGATTTTGAACAAATACAGAACCACAGGTGAGACCAAACACATTTTTGAGTTGTGAAAAGTACACAGATTTGTATCAAAGGTATTCTGTGTATAAACACAATGTGTCAAAATCAATTATAGTGGCAATCATATTTTATCAATGATGATCAAATGCTTTTAAATGACTATGAAATGTAATTATACTTTTAGCTTCTTTTATAAATTTAGACCTGTAAAATCGTAATATCCAACTATAATTTGCTTTAATTATAGCCAACTATTAGTGCACTTAGTGTAACGTTTTTTGTTTAAAACCAGTGCAGGTGACACTGTCAACATGAATTATTTACCTTCATCTCACTAAACCTAACTCACTTTGCCCTCCAGTGGATAAAATGAGAATGTGCTAGTCAGGTACAGATGATTCAAAATGTAGTACAAGTATATGAAAGGAAAATTAAACACTTTACACCTGTATAATCTTATACTACAGCTGCTCTGCCATTATATCTGCTTTTAGAAGGTTTCAATTTTTGTCAACTGTCAAAATATAAAGTCATAATGGCGGGGGAGTCTGGAGTGCAACAACGGTGACATTGTTGTCAAATTCCACACACAAGCATTTGCCACAATGATTACAGTATAAAACACAGTATATGAATCGTCAACACAAACAACTTACCAGTAGATTAACATCTGGCAGCAGGTTGAAGACATCCTGCAGCTGGTAGATGATCTGGTGGTTGATGGGAAGTTTGCCTGCTGCTACTCTCTCCAGGTAAGAGCGGATGTCTAACAGCTTTGAGTTTAGTCCCTTTAGGCCATGAACCTGGTTTGTGATGCGTTGCGACAGAGTGCCCACTGTGGTATCTTTGATATCTCTGCCATCACAAAACAACAGTTGCAGTAAGGGAAAAATGTACATATTTACATTTTTCACCATTCAAGTAGTCAAGAGGCTGTTATTTGTTGATCGCTCCTGCCTGCCTGGGTTTGTACTTGAATTATTATAGCAAAAGAGTACCAGAGTTGCATAATTTAGGCCCTGAAATAATTTATTAATATATTCTATAATATGACATATACAGTATATGTGACATAACAGTGGGGCTATACTGTATGTGAATTGAAGGTCTGTCTAGTACCTGAGCAGGTGCTCCACTCCCACTTCTTCTGCTTCCTCAGCTCCAATTTCACTGGTGACATGTTCAAATGTCTTGGATGTTGGAGTGCCATCCTAGAAATAATGAATAACCCATAAAAACAGAACTTCAAACTTTTTCTCTTGAAATAAAATATTGTCCACTACATTAACAGCATAGAGCTATTATTTCAAAAGATGAAAAATAAAAGTAATTATAATTGTGAATGATTTAAGTAACACCCAGGAAACCTTCATGTATGGTCACAAAATTGATTGGATGATTATATAATTTCTAATTCAATGGGAAGTCAGTGGTAAAAAAGAAATCCAGTTGGTGATTCACTTACGTCATGTATTTCCTCCACAGATATGTATGCTTCTGTGGGTAAACCAAGATCTTTGGGCTTCACATCTATAATGACTAACACCTGAAAGGTTAAACAGACTCATCTGAGTTACTCAACATCAGTGTGAGCAAGATGTTGTCAAGTAACAACCCATGTTAAACGTTAAGGAAAAAGCAAATCAGGTATACCGTGTTTACATACCGAGTTTGTACAGTACTGCTTGATGAGTTCATTGATGGCAATGTCGTTCTTATGCAATTTGGGACCTGTGTGGTACCATCCAACTATTCTTTCTCTGGCTGAAAACCAGAAAAGATAATTATTCACAGGTAAAAAAAAATCAGGCTAATACAGTAATGTGCAATGCAAATAGATCACATAAATGTAGGCAATGCCATACCATTAACTTTCTTGAACATGCCATACATGTTCTCCAAGTAATCATGGTCCAGGAACCACACTGAATCATCCCTGTCATCCTCATCAAATGGCACTGAAAAGGAACATTGACAATGACTTTAAAACCTGATAGAATATGTCTGTGGCACACTTTTGGATTTAGATTGTGTTTTATGTGCCTATGAACATAGATTTTAGCAAGTAGGGAAAAGTCAACTTAAATATATTATGGAAGTGCAAAAGAAAACTAAGGGTCCAGTATTCTCAGAGCTGGTTCAACAACAAGAACTTTTTTTTTTTTTTTTAATGACTCTTTAAAAAAAACTAAGCACCCCAACTTGATTATCATGACACTCACCAGCAAAACTATTTGAGACGTCAAGAACTTTTTTCTGCCAAGATCCCAAAAGGACACCAACCACTCGTTTCTGATTGCCAACTTTTCCTATCCTGTGCAATGAACAACAAGTTATTTTACCTTGGTTAGTTTTGTCTCGATGGACTGTGACTCATAAACATAACATACGTTAGCTACATGCAGGATGCTACTGTGACCTAAGCTAACGTACAAATCTTTACGTGAATTAATAGCCACATTAGACGAAAAGAGTGATACTATTAAACCCTCCTGTGTTAACGGTAGATTTATCAGTTTAACACATATTGCTTGTTAACAGTGTGTAGGTAACTAACTAGCCAGTGTTAGACTGTTTTCACTTAAGCTAGCTAACTAGCCTGGTCATGTCTGCATTCACTGTCAACGGGACTCTGACTCAGCAGAGCTAACATTAGCTTAGCTTAAGAGATGCGTTACGCTTCGGCTCGTTTTAACATTCCACACTAGTAGAAACCGATCATATACATTTAACTTACTAACCTGTTAAAATGATCAACCACACTGAGTAACACAAGGGGATGAACAACCACGTTTTCCACCGCTAACTCCGGCATCTTTGCAGTGAAGCTAAACAGCGAGCGACCACCTCTACACAATGACGGCTAAACTCCACTTCCGCTTGCGCCTGACGTCTCTTCCGTTTCTCTTGGCAACAGAGAGACGCACAGAGGGAACAGTCGCAGACTGCTGCACACAGACAAGATGGTACGAAGTGAGCTGCTGTTTTAACTTTTTATTAGTTGTATTTCAACTTTGTCACTTAATGATATACTTAGTAATGTTTATAATAACGTTAAATTAGCGAATATACTGACATTGCATTAGTTATTAGTTAGCTATAGCATGTAACGTTAGTTATTAACTTAACTTTAGCATTGCTAATTTTTAACTTCACCAATGTCGAATCAACCATTTGTGCGTGTTTTTATTTGTGCTTTATTAATAATCTCTGCCAAGC
Organism: Anabas testudineus; assembly: GCF_900324465.2. Taxonomy (NCBI): domain Eukaryota; kingdom Metazoa; phylum Chordata; class Actinopteri; order Anabantiformes; family Anabantidae; genus Anabas; species Anabas testudineus. The sequence goes on along the minus strand of NC_046615.1, from coordinate 10,892,809 downwards.
TGGGAGTTTGTACATTTGTGTCTTATTACATTTTATTTCTCATGTCCCTCAGGCTGAAGTTGAGGAAACACTGAAGAGGATTGAAGCCCACAAAGGTGTGATTGGAACAATAGTCGTCAATGCAGAAGGTAAGCTAACAGAACCCAACAGAACAAGCTGCGCTCTTCCAACATGTGTAAGATTACTGTGTTACTGTTTCAGGTATTCCCATCAGGACAACCTTAGACAACTCCACCACTGTTCAGTATGCAGGACTTCTTCGCCACCTCACCATGAAGGCCAGGAGCACAGTCAGGGATATTGACCCTCAGAATGACCTCACCTTCCTCCGCATCCGCTCCAAGAAACATGAGATCATGGTAGCACCAGGTGAGTGTGTGTTATTATTGTTGAATAAACAAACATCTGTAACTTAGAAGACGAATACCTTTGGCTCTGCTGTTTGCACTACATTTATATCCCGTGTCTTCTCTTCTGTCTGTGCAGAGAACGACTTTCTGTTGATAGTCATCCAGAACCCATGCGAATAGCTGCCGGACATTTCCATGAATATGAGCTTTTGTTTAGTCACATGGTGGTGCTTTTTCCAGGCAGTAAGTGTTATATTACTCTATGTACTGCACAATTTCCCTTTTTTATATCATTAATTGGAACACAAGTAGAATACACGTTGCATTTGTCTGTACTTTATTTACTTTTAGGTATTTATATTAATGTTAAATGATTATTAAAGCTGAGAGTCACTGTACAGTACTCAGTAGATCCTATTTGTTTGTTTGTTACATGTACTGTCCAGATGGCAGTTGGCAGAAAATTGTGAACCCGTCCTTTAATTAGTATTAAAGGATGGGTTCACGTTTTTCAATAGTGTCTTAAAATATTTGTCAGGTACCCATTTGCCTGAAACACTGAAAGAAGGTTTTACTTACTGTATCCATTTCTCCTGTTTATCCTGGCCATTGAGAGATCTCTTCATGAATCCCTTTTTGTGGCAGTGTTGGAGGCTAAATCCACTAACTGATGACACCGCAGAGGGTTTTAAAGCCATGCTGTCAAAAATCTACACGATGAAATGATATTTCATTCACTATCCAATGTTTTATATCTACTCTTTTTCTTTTCAATTAATCTATTGCTAAGTTTTTTTATTAGTTGATTTATTCTTTCATTAACTTACCAGTAAATAATATAATAATAAATAAAAAGAACTAGTGCATTATAATTTTATTTTAATATAGAATCTGTGAATGAAGGAACCATTTCAAAACAGAGTTTTCACTTTATGAGACTAGTTAAGTTAAGATTTATGGTAAGGCCTAATCCGGAAAGGTGCTGTTTACTATATCCTGCTATTTTGGGGCACAGAAGGGGCGCCATATTTAAGGTGCAGTCCTTTGGCCTCTAAAGGAACTTTATCTGACCTTGAATTCAACTTATCTTACCTTATCAGTCCCTTCTCATGCACAGGTTACATCATGTAATCCTTCAGTGGTCATTTTCGGGGAACAAAAAAATAAATAAATAAACAAAGTGTTTGTGCAAAGACAAAGAATTCACAGGTAGCAAAACGTTTGTTTCCTCAAATACATGTCCAGGTATATTATTAAGTACGTCATAATAGTACAGGCTGGGTGCTCCTTCGATGTGGTCGTGAGTTTCTTGTAGAGATTTACCATTATATACTGCGTCCAGCTATAATAATTATTAACAACATAATGTGTAGCTTGTAAATATTTTATGAATGGATGGTTCGACACTGAGTGAACCTTTTTTTTTTTTTTTTTAATTTAATTTGCCAAGTGCAGAAGGATCAGAGAAAACTGGTAATTGGTAATTATTAAAAAAAAAATGCAAGGAAGACTCGGTCGTAAATATTCATGGTCTGGCTGCACACAATCAAGTTGCTGATAATCTTAATCTGAGTAAAAGCAAACAAAGCCCACTGTTAAATATGAATCATATGGGAACTCTCTCTCTCCAGATATGTGACAATCACAAATAAAACATTTTACAAATATTTTAATCTAAATTTGCATCACAATGTACAGCAATATGTTAATAAATAATTAATTGCAATTATACAGCCCAAAAAATACATTACATAACAAATGATTGAAGAAAAACTGAGGAGGCTGAGCAGGTGATGCGGGGAGGTCATGTGATTTGGGGAGATTGCTACTGTAGTTTGTGCTTCTGGAGACAAAAGAGGCAGAAATGATGTATTTGTGACACTGTTTTTGCCAACAATTAGAGATTTGTTTCATGTACCCAAGAAGTATTAAGTGAAAATATCTTGTTAGTTGTGAAAATCCTAAAATGAAACTGAACAATAATTTGGCTTTTACGTTTGGCATTTAAACATTTCAAAATAATGCCAAAGAATTCACCTTTGAAAAGGTAAAAACAATTGTCAGGATGTAAGGTTGGACAATATACCTCAGTCAGTGCCATTTACATTTTATTCTCTTCAGGTTTTGTCAACATTTACAGGCATGTAAAGGGCTTAGGACACAGACTCTGGGATAAATTATCTAAACAATAGTCATACAACATGACGAAGTTCTCAGATATTTGTCTTCCATCCCCATTTCATCCTTATCCAACTCCAAACTTTTCTTTTTCAATTACAACTATCCTAACATCCTTCATTTTCTAAACATTTTTAATTCTGACCAGCAGCAATTCAGACAAAACATATGGCTTCCCAGAAGAAGTGGTTAAAACAAAACACATAGAAAAGTCTTTGTTTATCACAAGTGACATTACCAATGAAAAATTCATTAAAACCTCAAAACACTTCATTTACCTTTTTATAGATTTCATCTTTGAGATGTTCCCTATCCTCTGTAGAACCTTTGCTAGCACACAAATGGCTTAATCTGTCAGATAAAATACTCAGTAGACACTACAATGTTACCACACAGAGGACAGGCAAGTATTTCTTTCAATTTCATTTCAAGTGCATCCTTTCAAGTTTAAGGCCTGAGGTGTGCTTTGATTCCTTTACTCAATTTTCATTCTCTGAGTTTTAACCAGGTGACCACTGCATACTTAGTCTCTGGTCATTGCTGTCCAGAGAGACTACAGATTTGTGCCAAGTGATACATCACGTTAGCACGGATCAATAAAGTTTGTGCAGAAATTGATATGATATGAACTAAATGGTAGAAAGTCCTTAAAGCCAACTCAGGGACTAGTGGGAGTGGTCAGCGTTACAAACATGGCGTTTCATCAGCACAGTGTTGTTACAGTCCATGGGCACCACGAGATAAAGTGGGAATGCCCAAACTAAATGTCTGCCATTGATTACTGTTACCGTGGCAAACATGGCAGATAATCAACTGGATTGATTGGATTGGCTCCTTCAAGGACTTCAAGTTCAGATAGCGGTCTGGGTCCAGTACGTCTTGTTCTTGTTACTGTTCCTTTGTTGTGTTGGAGGCAGATCCTGAGAGTCTGCGTAAGAGGTCACCTAGGCATGTGCCCGTTGACTTGCCCCCTGCCCCAGTGAATGTTAGGTAGTGTCAAACATCTCCTGAAGTGCTCGAGCTGGGCCTGCAGTCGCTCTCTCTCTTCTCTCACTCGCTGCCTCTGACTCACCAGCTCCTGACAAATGAAGGACGAATGCGACTCTCATTACAGAACCAAGAGTTTTTTTGCACTAAGCTGTATGACTTATACACATCAGTACCAATAGTAACCTTTTTACATCAAGTACATAATTGTGCTAGAAATAAAGGGGTAGGCATGCAGATACTTACCCCCATAGTGAGAGAGAGCTGCTCTGCAGTTCTTGTTAGATTATAATTCTGGGCTTCAAGTCTTTTACACTGACTGTGAAGAACCTGCCTCTCAACACTCCATTCTATACAGAGAAACAATAAATAACGATACATTATATGCATTTCACTATCGTTTTAACATAACTCACATATTACAGTGTAATAGATGAAAAGGGGTATCCATAAACTGACTCGGCTAACTTACCATCCACATATTCGTGGTAGGCCTGGAAAATAGCTTCGATACCCTGCCACTTCCTTGGAGCTTCTTCTGCCTCCTCTTCGTCCTCCTCCTCCTGTCCAGACTCCTCATCCTCATCAGAGAGGTTTTCCCGCAGTGCTGCAGGGTCCCGACTGGCTACAGAAGAAATTAAGTGATGGCCGTTCATGTGTGCACGTTGATGGGCATGGTTGAGATTTGAGCTTTTCAGTTGAGAGATGTTATGAGGCAGCGAGTGACCGGTCTTCATCCCGGCCTCAGGGGCACAACTTGAGACCCCTTAGAAAAAAAAAAGGGACAATAAAGCAATGTAATGTCAGTCTTTTTGTTCTTTTTTTGCACCTCATATGAATTTAACACACTGCACGTGTATCATTTGAGCGACAACGCTAGTGAAAATAAACACCACTAGATGGCAGAACATTGCTATTCTAAAACTCACAATCAAGTGGTAATGGTCATGCACCTATGGGAGAGGGTGGCTAACCTTTGTTCTGCAGTGTGCTGTGTGTGGACTGCAGCACGGCCTGGTGAAAGTGCTGAGCAAAGGCCTCAGGTGTGAACCTCTCCCAGGGCCGACTCCGTTCATTCTGCACTGGGCTGGGCTCCTTTTCCTGAGGAGAAGCAACAACACCATTCTGGAGCTTCTTGTTTGGCTGAGAGTCCACGAATTCAGCCTTTTCATGATGGGGGGCTAAGGGTGGAGGGATGCGGGCCACCTGGGAGTCCATGGAGGATTTAAATGTGTTGCTATGGAGGTGCTTAGGTTTAGGTAAGTACGGAGGTGAGGGACTGGGAGAGTCTGGGTACAGATGTCCATTTGACAGCAGAGGCTCAGAGGAGGAGTCGCCTAAAAATAGATGTGCACAAGTCATTAGAAAGTGTTTTTCGCATGCATGCACGTTTTAAACATGCATATACTGTAAATGTGTTTGTGTGTGTGTGTCTCACCAGTTGAGGGAGCAGGAGGACTAATGCACAGAGGTAAAGTGTTATATCTGAGATTATCTAACGTCACTGTCTTCCTCTGAATGGCCCTCAGCAGCTCCTCTGTCCTCTCCTTGTCTACAGAGAAAAACACAAAAGTGAGAACACCTGCTAGTCATTTTTGAAAAATAAGAGAATTTAAATCATTGAACTGATGAGGAAAGGTCAGCAAATTGATGAACTACAGTAATGTCCAGTAGAAACCCATCACAGACACATGATAACCACAGAAATTAAAACAAGGGCAGCTTTTACCTAAAAATAGATTTTTTTCCACAAGAGCAGATTTGTTTAGACAGATTTTCAGACAGATTTTATGTTCTAATCATCCAAAAGCTGATTACCACATTATATACTGCGATGTTCACTTATCAAAAAATGCTTCGTGTAAAAGGAAAATGAGGAGAAAATTAAGGAGGGAGCACAAATGAGCTGTTGGTGTTTCGGCAAGTAAAAAACATTTAAACAAGAGAGTCTCACTGACTATTTGAAAATGTATTATGATCTTTCTTGTCTGATTTCTTGTTTTTAAACAAATTGGTAAATTAAAAGAAACAGAAAAAATCTGAAAAAATGGAAGGTTTATTCAGCACTGTTAACCTTACGTCTACAAGTAAGAAAGCAGTTACTGCAAACTCTCCCCATGCACCAACAATATGCATATTCTTTAAAGACTATATTAAAATATATAAAAAAATATTTCATTTGTCTGAATATATTTATACATTAAAACAAGTTTTGAAGGTATTTCATTATTTTAACTTGTGCTGTGTTACCACTTTACTGGAGAAAGTAGAAAATCCTGCTCTAAACTACTCTCAGTATTATCTTCTCACCCCACCTACATTCAAGGTAAATAACAAAACTGAGAGAAGCTGCAAGTTGTATTTTTCCATGGGGAATTACTACAACAACTGTGCTGAGAGCGGACTGGTATGTAGGATGTGCTTGGATACTAAGCAGGAGTTACCTCTCCTCTGCTGTGGGCTGACATGGGAGAGGTGAAACATATGGAGGAAGTCTTTTTTCTCCTCCAGCTCGGGGGTGCTGTTCATCTGTTCAGCGGAGTACGGGGTACTTAGGGGAGTTGTAGGTGTTGAAGGTGAAGAGGCCTGTCTCTTGCCCCGCACAGCCGGCGGAGAGAGACTGCGCTCTCTCATCATCCTCCTCCTCTTCCTCCTCTTCTGCTCCAGAAGTTCATTGCGATGGTCCACAGTGGTTAAACCACACACTTGCAGAAAATCTACTTTCTGTGGAGAAAGAAATTCTGGAAGGTGAATATAACTCAAACCAAACATCCTCAAGCATCATTAAGCATGTGTGAATATATATACATGTTTATTTACTTCCAAAGATGTGTCCAGCTTGAGTGGTGGTTGTTCTGTCACTCTCCTCAAATGGGCTTTGACCTCCTCCTCATCACTCTCATCATATGACTCGTCTAGGTCATAATAATAACCTGGTAGAAACAGAAATGATCCTTTATTATAAAGAAAATGGAGTCCTATGGGTTAGTTTTCAATGGCACAATCAACCATTTCATATAATCATCTTCTTCTGTCTACAACATCCCGTCGTCCTTAAATATCCTCTCTCTACATCTCTATGTCTCTCCATCTATCATCTTACCTCCCTCTCTGGCCTCCCTCCTCCTTTTCTCCTCTAGGTCGAGTTTGCTGAGCAGTCGACGGTGCTGCTGGAGAACCTCGTCATACACCAGCATGCTGTCGGGTACCTGGCTCGATCGCTCCCTCACTGGAGATGGAGAAGATGCCTGGCGATGTCCCCCCAGGTCAGTGCAGGTACCGGGTATAGACAGAGGTATGCAGGATTTCTGCTGGAGGTTATTAATGTGATGCCGGTGGTAGAGGCTCTGGGTGGCTCTGTCCTGCTCAGGCTTGTTCCAGGGCTCTGGTAAACTAGCTCCTCTCAGAGAAGAGTACCTCTCTGGGCCTTCTGCCCTCCTCCTGCCTCCTTCTTCCAGCTTCTCCCCCCAGCTCTGTGGGGGTCTGTCAGCTCGGGTCAGTCCAGGAGGGGGTCGACTCGGCGGTGTAGGAGGGTTGAATTTTCGTCGAGAATCTACAGGTGGGTCAACAAGGGAAACCGGGTTCCATAGTGTTGTCGGAGGCACAGGAGGATGATGGGAACCTTTCGGTGAGATAAGTGGGGGTGGTGCGCCGAGGGAGGTAGGTACATCTTTGCTGCTTGGGTTGTGATGGACTGCATTGGTTCTGGAAGTAAATTAGAACTGAATTTAGATAGTGAACTTATGTTTCGGGGGGGCGGGTACAAATCACTTTCTAAAGCTCATTTATTTGACAGTCTCACCTGTGGCTGTCTCTCCTGGGCTCCATCCCTTTCCCAGGCGACCTGAGGCCCAGTTCTTGTGGACTGTCTTTCTCCTGCCCTTGACCACGTTGCCGTGTTAACCACGCCTCCTCAGCGGTCCTCTGAGTCATCATGGTGGCTGCCAGAGCTGCATGGATACTACCAGCGGTGGCAGCAGCACCATGATGCTTCCCCAGGTGAGAAGGCACCAGGCTTGGCACTGGGTGTGGGACAGAGCCCCTGGAAGAGTGAAGACCAGGCTGCAGGGGCAGAGGTTTAGGTGGCTGAAAACCAGGAAGCTCTGAATCCTTGGGTTTATCTGGAGAAACAGTGAAAAATGTATGAATGTGTTGTGTACAAATCGTTTTCTCCAGAGAATATTATTATAATATTATACATATTTGACTCTGGACACATCTTCTGACCAGAAGTGCCATTGTTACATCTCACAGGACAAAAAGAAAGGATGATAAAAATGAAGCTACTGGAGATTAAAACTTTTTAAATGCTTCTCTAAGTTTGACTTCTACTTTAATTTCAGTGAGTACGTTTACTCTTATAATAAACCGACTTATTTTGGTTCTTTATTTCTATTTAGAAAACACAACTCTATTACAAGTGTTGTTTGCTTTAATCTGGTTATGTGCCTGCACGTGTGCACACATTCATAAGTGTGAGTGTGTGTGTGTGTTTGTATTTAGGTACCCAGTCTGTTTGGGGTCAGCCTCTCCCCTGGCCTGGCTCTGTCCTCCGGTGGTGCCCTCCGAGCCTGCAGCTCAGCCAGGTAGTGGCTCTCCACTGCTCTGACCATCTGCTGCTGTCTCTCCCTCTGCCTTTCCTTCTGCCTGTCCAGCTCTCTCTCCCGCTCCCTCTCTTCCTCCCTCTCCCTCTCCCTCTCCCTCTCTCTCTCCCGCTCCCGCTCTCGTTCTAGCCCTGCCTCACGCTCCCTTTCTTTCTCTCGTTCACGCTCTTGCTCTCTCTCTCGCTGGCGGAGCTCATTCTCCATCTGTAGCCTGTGGGGGAGGTTGTCAAGAATGCACGCACGCACACACACACACACACACACACACACAGGGGAGAAGGTGAGAGATGCAACACCCAACATGAAGCAGATATTAACCACACACTGGTGAACCTCACACAAGCATTTCTGCTCAAACATACACACATGCTCGGAAACACACACAAATACGAACACACATACTCTACTTAACCATGAGGAAAATAATCCATACACAGCATGACTGAGCAGGAGCAGATGAACACTTAATAGGTATCCACAGGAAAAGGACAAACACACACACACACACACACACACACACACACAACACATTCACCAGCAATCAATAGCACACAAACAAACCTATAAGATATGCAGGAGCCATTACAGAACCAGACAATAAATATCATCCATTTCAAACACAAACATTTCCCCGGTGCAGGGAAACAATGTGAATTGTAAAACTGAAAAAGGAGCACGAGCACTAAAAGAGAAAAGGAGACAGAGAGATGAGGTATGTGTGAGTTTTTATGTAAATACTGGCTTGCATGTGCATGTGTATTGTACAGTGTGTGTGTGTGTGTGTGTGTGTGTGTGTGTGTGTGTGTGTGTGTGTGTGTGTGTGTGTGTGAAGGGCAGTGTGTGTGATGAGTGTATAGGAGGAACTGTGTGGTGTGTGCTAAAAATATCACACACTCAGCAACCTGTGCCTACCCTGCAGAGAGTGATTACACAGCCCTGCAGACAGAGAGAGGAGCAAGAAGAAAGAAAGAAAGAAAGAAAGAAAGAAAGAAGAAAGAAGAAAGAAAGAAAGAAAGAAAGAAAGAAAGAAAGAAAGAACGAAAGAACGTACCTCTCTGCTAAAGCCGTGTGGTTTAGTTCTCCAGGGTAGCGACCTCCAGGCAGGTGCAAGTGCAGGGCAGAAGGGTGGAGAGGAGGGAAGGCGCCCCCCGCAGGCACAGAGTAGAACTGAGACCGCAGCGCAGAAAGACATAGGGACTCCTCCATCCTACCACAGACAAAGGCAAATCAGTCAGACTGTATCTGCACAGGTTATGCATTCCTAGTTTTAAGAAGCATTGACCATTGACAACATACCAAACGATCCCCTGTGGAGTTACAGTATGATGAACCTTTCACCTTCACTAAATCGGGACTTAAAGAGTTAAAGGTGGTTGTTACCTTGGTAAGGACAGTGGGTGATGAAGGTAGGCAGGATGATAGTAAGCAGCAGCAGCAGCAGCATGAGCAGCAGCAGGGTCAAGACTTAAGGGTAAAGAGGTCAATCGGAGGTCATCTGAAGTGGCGAAGGGCCTGAGTGCTCTCAGATATTCCTCTGGGATGGCACCTGAGGGAACCACAGGATGCATCTGTCCAGGCAAACTGCAGAAACACAACACAGTATATTTGTCATATTGATTCATAAAATACATTTATACTAAAAACCTCAGGCTGGATTAAACGTGAATACAGTCCAACTATGACTATGTGTCATACTTACTTAAGGCTCTGTATTCTGGGGTCTTGCATGACGGAGCTGGGGGCGAGTCCAAAAGGGCGAGCCAGTGGGTGAGGCGACGGTATGGGGGGAGTCCTCTTGTCTAGCTGCGACTGGGTGTTCTCAGCACCCACCCTCTCCCTGAGTCCCTGAACACCCGGCTCAACCTAACAGGGAGGCAGACATTGTGAGAGCAGACAAAAACTGTGTATATCCGTGTGGTTTGAGTGTGTGCTAGATTGAAAATGAGCGGAACATTTAGGAAAAGAGGAAAGGAAAATTAGAAGAGGTGGCTGGATAGACGTGACAGAAGCCACACACACACACACACACACACACACAAACACACACAGGGGCTCAGTGGAGTGGAAAAGTGGGTCTGATATGTCATAACAGGTCAAGATCAAAGTGGAAAGATGATCCTAATATCTGGCCAACTGTTCTCTCCTTCATGGAGCACTCAGAGGATTTGGTCACCACAGCATTGCAGTTGATATCCAACCAACAAAAATAGTGATGGGAACAAACGTAAAAACTGATAAAAAAGACATTCACCAAGTGTAAAACAAATCGGATGAAGGAAAATGCTGAAATGATGTCAGCAGAAAAGCAGTGATGGTTCAATTAGCACAAATCGGCCATTGAACTGAGCAACATACGCAAATACCATCAATACAGCCACACTGCTCGGCTGAAACTTCAACATTATCTTTCAACACTGGACAACTCGGTAGAGAAAATCATTGTGGGCATTGATGTTTCCGGTAAAAAGAAGAAACATCTGCCAGATAACCTTTGACTGCAACATGTTAATGAGAAGAAAACGCATTTCCACTAATGTGTCAAATGTTGTTGCTACAGCAACAGATACAAGTACAGGTCTGACGGACCACGGACAGCCCACAAACAAATGACCTCTCCGAGCAACACCTGATCTGCTACCTTAGTTTTGACTTGCAGTGAAATATTGGTGCTTTGAATATGTTTGAATAGTTTTGAATATGTCACTCATGGAAAGCAGGTTCAAACCAGTAATGAGCCATCTCTGTGTCTGTCATTCAGCTATCTACGCTGGTTCAAACGAGGAGGAGAGGCGACACACAGAAGGTCTGGAGAGCAGCCATCGCATTCCTTGACCTTTGACCACACAGGCAGCCAACAGCTTTCACAGATGGAGCAATAAATACACACAAACAGTCTGTTTCTTTCGCTTAAGTCGTCCTGTGCTCGGTCTTTCTGTGTTCTAGGACAAGCTGCGTGCAGAAAAGACAAATACTGAATTTAAGCAAAGCTTTAGTGCCCACACTCTGTCGCTCTCCTACTCATTCTTACTCTGCCACCCCCCCTTTCTTAACATCCTATTCTCTATTTTCCTGCCTCCCTCCCTCCTTCTTTCTCTCTGAATGTCTGAATGGGAGCCCAAGGCAGGCAGAGCCACAGAGTGGTCTTTGTGAAGGGGGAGAAAGGCAGCTCTGATCCAGGGGGAAGTGGCTACTGTGGGGGCTAACCCCTGCATTGTGTGAGGGGCCTGGTTCCTCGCCCCAGCTTAAATTCACTCACACATCCACAGATGCACACACACACACATATACACAGGTCCGCCTTTACATCCTAAGCCTTTTTGGTGAAGGGTCAAGTACACACACACACAAACACACACACACACACACTGGAGGAAACTGAACACAATAGGTGCCAGTCTCTGCAGTGTTTCTTTACAAACCCCTCATGTGTTGCTGAAAAAGACATGAAGTGATTAGTGAGAGGAAGAGGGAGCGAGGCAGAGGGGTGAAAGCATGAAAATGAAAGGATGAGACAGGACAGAGGAGAAGAGGAACAGGGAGAGAAAGAAACAGGGAGATGGCTGGTTTTGACAGTTTGATGTTGACAAGCACTGGGACTATTTCTTTAATGGCAGGAGCAGCAGCAGGACAGATAAAGGAGACGTAAAGAGACAGACGACTCATCTGTGCTGAGAAAAAGGACTAAAAAGGAGAAAGAGAGAGGAGAAAAAGAGAAACCAGCCGGATGGGATCCAAAAGTTCAGAACAGAGAAGGAACAGCAGATGTCTTGTCTCTGACATTGGAAGATTTGATAAATTACATCTCTTACCTGTCGACCGTCGGCCCTCCAGAGGCCGTTGCTGGTCTTCGTGGGGGCAATGGTGACTACAGGAGGGGTGCTAGGCACACCGTGGCCCCTTGTCTGGCTTAAAAGGGGCCCTAATGAGCCCCGCTTAGGGGTAGTGACTGGTGAGCTGTGGCTGGTTGCTGGAGAGGAGACTGGAGATGACTCACCGCTGAGGGCAGAACCTGAGGAGAGCAGGAGAGTCAGGAATAAAATATAGCTGATCAGACAGCTGATCGGACTTAAAAGATTTCAGGATCAAACAATTCACCTGTGACAAAAAACGTCTGGTCCACACACACACACACACACACACACACGAAAACACATTTTTGCAAGTGAAGAAGTAAGAGGTAAACAGCGCTTCAATGTTTTTGATGAAAAACAGTCTGGTGAAATATGACAGGAGTTAAAGGAAAGTGTAAAAAAAAAAAAACAGGAGGTAGAAGAAATAAGGAAAAGGGTACAGGATAAAAGTGTGTGTGTGTGTGTGTGTGTGTGTGATATAGGGAGAACAAAAGAAGGATGGATGTCATAACTGAACGTGTTAAAAAGAGGCAGGAGCGCGACGCCGTGAAGGGGTAGGTGTTAAACGTGATAAAGAGAGAGTATGTGTTTTCCTCAACGTTCGCTCCACCGTTGCTCTATTACTACAACACTCACTAATCAGTATACACACACACACACACACACACACACACACACACACACACACACACACACAGAAACACAAACGTATTCAGAGACAGTAAGAAGGAGGAACTAATGAGATGGAGAGAAGGTGGCAACAAATGAGCTTACTCATGGAGAGCCTTAAGGTAGAGAAAAAGCTACAGGGAGAGAGTGGGAGAGTGGAGTAGGGAGAGAGAGAGAGAGAGAGAGAGAGAGAGAGCCTGTTATAATTGGCTGTAATTACATTCTCATTATTAGGAGATGAATGGAAATGGATGAAGGAAGAGACAGAGAAGGGGAGGTCAGGATGGGTCAGCTCTTATCCAACACCTTCATTAGGACAGCAATGAGCTGAGTGAGGACACACACACACACACACACACACACACACACACACACACACACACACACACACACACACACACATGTTGCAATACTACTTGTGTCTGAAGAGTAAATATGAAACTACGTCCAGCAGCAGTTTTGCACAAAGGCTGGAAAAAGAGAGGAAAGACTCACCTCATTTAATATGTTAAAAACAACAGCACGTGGCTTTACAGGCGCATACTACATGAACTCTTCCTTTAATTGTGTTTTCCCAGCGCAGTGAGAGCACCAGTGAGAAGGTGCAGCCATATTAAAGGTTGCTGGATAAACCTGACAGCGAGAGGTAGCGTTTTTAGGTTTTTAAGGGAGGTTAGATCACCGACTCACCTCTGGGATCCTCGGCCTGTTTGGCCAGTTTACGCAGAGCAGCAGCGAATCCCGAGTTTGTAGATTGAGCAACTGCGTTCCCATTGGTCAGTGGGCTGAGGGGACTGACAGTAGCCGTGGTGCGAGTTGCTGTGGAGATCATTCCTGATGATGGTGATTTATTGGACTCATGGTTCATACCTGAGAAGGAGAGATTTTGGGAAGATTTGTCTAAATAAAACTTATATTAAATATAAATATATTAACTGAGGAATTCCACTACGACCTCTCGCTAAAAGAAGAAACATTTACAGTTGAATGACTTTGTAAGAAAAAAGAATATTTCTTAACACAGTTTGGACTTTATTTATCTTGAATGAATGAAACCTGTCGTACAAAGAGAATGAACGAGTCTGTGTGTGTGTGGGGGGGGTGTGTGTGTGCGTGTGTCGCCTTTGTCTGGACATCATAGTGAGTGGATACACATAGGTCAACTCCACTAGAGACAGAGTGGAGGGAGTAGAACTGTGCCAAACAGAGCGGTGACCCTAATAGCAAATCACACACATGGGTGCACACATGTCCATTTCCTCAAGGGAGCCAGCCAACACATCTTAAGACCTCGGGAGTGTGTACACGCAAACATTATTCTTAGTTATCGCAGCATTTTTACACCCTCACAGATGTAAGCATGAATCCACACAAACACACACACACATGCAGCCACACACGGATAACCAACAAAGTCATTGATCTATGACTAGTGGACACACTAGTGACTGTGGCTACACTAACCTTTGTCTTCACCCTGTACCCTTTTACTGACCCACTAATGTTAATTACAGCTGGAATTAGCCAGCAGCCCCCCCTCCTGCTAAAGCAATGACCTCATTACGACCACAACACACACACACACACACACACACACACATACCATAGAAAGAACAACAAACAAACAGGAAAAGCAGTAAACACACTCATAAAGAAATCATAATGTGCCCATTAAACACGGTTATTGAATGTTCTGCACAGACACGTTTAAAGGAATGAAAAAAAAAGTCAGATGTCAGAGTTGGTGAAATTAAAGTGTCATTATTCTCGCCTATGTTGGATTAGATATCTATCCTTTTACCTGCCAGGCTTCACACATAAGCACAATCACGCACAGGAAGCTGTAGAGCTCTTAACACGGTAAAAGGAGGAGATATATGAAGGAGGAGGTTGAGGAAAACACAGAAAACAGACTAGTCTTAGGTGTGTAGCTGAAAAATAGACTGGAGATCAACAAACGCCGGTGCATAAAATCATGTAACCCATCAGCAAAATGTATCTTTAACCACGAGCAACCAGATGGATTTCCTCTGCACATGTACAAAATCTAAAACTAAGCACGGCGAATAGAAGTTTTTCAAATATCTATTCACTTTCCTTTCCTCAGTTTGTAGCCAGCTACCACCGAGCAACACACACACACTCAGTCAACTTACTTCTACCTGCACTCAACGATAAACACAACACGTAATGTGTGCAATTATCATGCAGGCACGTTCTCTCACAACAGTATTTGTACATCAAAAAGAATATAGGGCACACAAACCGTATATCAGCGCTCTGTTATCTCGGTATTCCTCTTCTTTCTTCACTGTTTACCTTTATTTCTCTGACCTTGTTTATATTTCTACATGTTCAGTCCTGAACCACACACACACACAGAAAGGCAAAGAGAAATGAAGAGAGTTGAAGCTCAGATCCTGACAGGCGGTGTGTGTGTGTGTGTGTGTGTGTTAATGTGTGTGTGTGTGTGTGTGTGTGTGTTTCTATCTCTGTCTCTGCTGAGCCCAGCAGTCAAGGGAGAGATGATAAGACAGTTTCTATCGACTCTTCTCTCTCTCCTCTCTACTCACTCACTCTTTCCTCTCCCATCCCCCCCCCCCCCCCCCCCCCCTCTCATTTATCTCATGAACTGGAGCTTATTTAACAAAAGCAAACACATCTAATCTCCTTTATGTCTCTTGCTTTCTTCCTTCCTTCTTTCTTTCTACAGTCCTTTCTTACAGCCTATTCCTCTGATATGTATCCATGTCATTCACACACAAACACACACACACACACACACAGTAGCATATGCATGTGCACATAATTCAAACATGCAAAGAGACACACTCACCCTCCTGCTCACTGTTCTCCTCCTGCTCGTCGTCTTTCTGCTCCTCTGCGAGACTCTTTCTCTCTCTCCCTCTCAGCTTTGCAGCTGCTACGTGGTCACGTGACCTCTTTTCTATCCACTTCCCCCCCCTCCGCACCTCCTCCTCTCCATCCACCACCCCCTCCTCCTTCCCCTCCCTCTACATCCATCACCCTCTCCATCCTACCTCCTCCTCCTCCTCCTCTCCTCTCATTTCTGTCACTCCTTTTATCTTACCTTTTTCCCTCCTTAGCTGTCCCTTCTCGCTCTCTTTCTCTCTAACTGTGCTCTCTGTCGTTTTCTTCTCCCTCTTCATTCTTCCTCCTTCCTCCTTTTTGGCTCACACTCCCAAGAGGGTGGTGGTGGTGTTTGGAGGTAGGGGGTGAGTAGAAGGAGGAGGAGGAGTGACGACGGGGAGGGTGGGTGTACGGTTTGAGCTGTGTGTGTGTGTGTGTGTGTGTGTGTGTGTGTGGCACAGGCTAGTGTTAACCCACCATCTATCACTCTGTCTCACTGCTAGGCAGCCCTGTCTGCTCTGGGGACAGGGGTGTGGAGGCGGTGAGGTCTGACAGTGACCTTTCACCCTTCACCTCTGCTCTCTGACAGCCGAGGGCTGAAGGATGATGAACCTCCCTAAATACAAATTCAGACATTTAACTCCCTTTTTTCAAAGTGGTGACTGAACAAATAAACACGCTAGCAGCCCCGTGAAGCTGTGATGCTCACTGTGCAGCAGAAAACTATATGAACCACATGAATGAAAACAACGGAGGCCAGCAGCTCTGAAGACATCCTGCCGTGAACAGAGTGTAGCACAAGTGTAAAATCTGACCTGTTGCTGACACAACAGTAAAAGACAGGGATCAGTCATCATTATTGCTGTCTGTAGGAAACATCAAAGCGTTTCAGTGTTTGGTGACTCACCAACCACTGGTCCAGAGACCAAGTGACTTTCATTGACCTGGATCTTAACTGCTATTATGGCTAAAACATTACAAACTGGTAAAACTCACCCCAGCTTTGCCAAAAATGGAAATTACATCTGGGTGTGCCTCTATTCAACCATACACAAACACACACCTACATACACAACCACACTCTTCATGCTTGGCATGATGTAAGCGTTAAGACATGTTGGGGCCTGTGTCTTTAACACCTTTTTTTAATGTGTCTCACTCTCTTTGACTTACTCTCTCTCTCTCTCAAACACACACACACACACACACACACACACACACACACACACACACAGACAGACAACAAACACCTACGGTACTACGCGGGGGACTGTGAGGACAGCAGGGGGACCTGCTCTGTCCTGTCAGCTCATTAAAAAAAGCACAATGTCTGTGTGTGTGTGTGTGTGTGTGCTTGAGGGATGGGTTATTAAGATGGAAGTAGAGGTTGTAACACACTACCTACTCATTAACCCTCATCATACTGGCATGTCTGACTGTGTGTGTGTTCCTGTGTCGGCTACTATGTTGAACACATTAAACTAACTATCGTCATTTGTGTTTACAGTTACCTAATGTTGGAACAATAATGAGTGTGCACACACACACACACACGTACTACTAACATGGAATAAGCTATACTTAAGTTTTAGGACACTATTATTTGGCTACTAAACGTGATACTACTCGCAACAACAGCTACTGTTGCAGTTACAATAGCTGGCAGACATTTTTAAATTCCTCTGACGAGCAAACACACACAAAGAGAGAGAGAGAGAGAGAGAGAGGCAGAGGAAAAGTAGCCAAATGCTTTACAGCCTCTTAAACTTGTCTGTAATAGCAGTCAGAGCGGCGTCAACACAGCAGTCTCCAGGGTTACTCTTGGGGCTGCTAAATGGCTTTACTAGCTCCAGTCACTCTGCAGCTCGCACAGAAACACTTAACACTTCCTTACAATCCATAAACAACGAACACTCTCTCTCGCTGCTGCAAGAACACTCTCACGAACGCACAAGCGGGCACGTAAATTACCATAAACATCAGGAAAATGACATAAGACAGAACAATGACATCAAAACAGACGGATAAAGGGTGTCTGTGTAAATACATGCAAAGATAGGTACATACACAATTAGCTGACTCATGACTCAGGCACTGTGCATCATAAAACGTATGCATGTGAACCCTAGGGACCAAACAGCCAGCATGCATTTATGGTCCCGGGATAAATGGAGCAGAAAAATCACATACTGTAATAACCAACACCTCCAGCAAAACAAAAAAAAAACAAATAGGAAGCACATCCAAAGACAGGCTGCAGCAGAGAATTAATAGCACACAAGCAGTAGAAGAAACAATAGAAAAGTATGGAAAAATGTAGCAGTCATTACCCTGTTTTAAATCAGACAGCACTGTACGTCTGCCAGAGCAGAGCCGTGTTTACTGTGCAACCATAACAGAGTTGAGATGTTAGTGAAAGGTCTATAAATTATCAGCCCAACAGCTTAGAGCAGAAATGTGGCATGTCAGCAGGGACAGGACTTCTCGTCTTCTCTCTTAAACTCAGGCCTTCACTTCCACCTCCACATCCTTCCTCGTTCACTGGGCCCTACCCCGTTCCTCCAATCAGTGTATTGGATTCAACTCACTGTCTTGACATGGAAAATATAAATAGTATCTGTAACTTTTCAGTATCTGTCCACGTTATCATTTGATCTTGTCATTTCCTCCTCACTATCTCTCGCTCTTCTGTCTCTCACCATCGCTCAACAGCCTCTCCCATCACGTCGGCTACATTTCTGTTTTTCCCCCTCTATGTCATCGATCTCTTCTGCACAGCGTGGCTCAGTCTCGCCTCTCTCTGATACGGAGATGATGCAAAAAGATAAAACAATCTGAGGCGCAGCAATCTTACTCCATCTCTGTTGGTTTCGGCGCCTCGTTGCATCTCGCTCCCACCTGCAGGTTTTTATTTGTTGTGTGTTCAGTGTTGGTGGTGAAGGTGTACACAGAGGGTCATGTCAGAAAAGTTGACAGCCACACTTCCTCCTCCTCCTCGGGCTCGAGGCCGGCTCAGCTCACCAGGTGCTGACACCGCTGTGGCTAGACCTCAACCATCTGAGCAAACATGTCAGGGTGAACACACAGAGAATCACTCTCGTTGCACAAAGGTGTATGAAGACACACAGACCGGCCTGTCGGGCAGGTGTTGGATAAATATAAAGTGCAGGTTGCAATTGAAGTCTGTGCAACCTGCAAGACTATCGCTACAGAAAACAATGATGTTTTTGTTGAAGGAGACATGTGAGGTGCGCTGTGGGGCAGCAAATCAGAGCACAGCTGATACTGATGCCTCTAACTAAATTAAGTTTACAGATTTTATAGATTATTTCCTGGTTTATTATCACTGTACAAATTTAGTCAGAGCAATGAGGAAAACAGCCTTAGCAGTTCACTCATTACAGTAATCACCTCTGTCCTCTGTGTCCGTTTGGATCCCTGCTTTTTTGGTAGAAAAGAAGTGACAAAACGGGGTCTGTTGGTTCTGTGAACGATGCAGACCTCGCTGTGCATCTTAAGTTTGGGCTGCAACTACGGATAACTTTTATTATCAATTAAGCCTCTTATTATTTTGTCTATGAATCACTTGGTAAAAGATGTCCTCTGTAACATCCTAAAATATCTTGTTTTGTCTAAATATGGGTCTCAATCCAAAGATATTGAGAACAGTGGCTGAAGCTTTTACATGTATCCTTAAAGAAATGATAAAATTAGCTAGTGATCAATTTTCTGTTCATCAAGTTAATCAAATTATCATTTTAGCTCTAATCATAAATAATCCTGGAATACATTAGAAGACTGATAAGTTTAATGATTGATGTAATCAATATTTTCAGTAAACCTAAATGGCCCTTTTGCTACTTGAGTTATTGAAGAAAGTGTTGAACCGTTTTAGCCAACGCCGACAAGAAGTCCCTAAAATGCTTAGACAAGAATAAACATTCAAACAATCTCACCATAACTAGAAAATTAATATATTGATAAATTGTTAATGATCAGTTACTAAACTATTTCCCACGTGAGGTTAATATAGTTCTTTGAATCTGGAAAACTTCAAATGGAGCCTACAGAGAGACTGATTCAGCTGCTGTGTCCAAAGTCAACAGTGAACAGTTTTTATGGTTTGGTCAATTACTTGTTTGGTCTGTTAATGTGTTCAGTGTGTCTTGTTTTGTCCCGACAACCATCCAGGCTGAGATGCACAGACATGAATATATACAAAGTCTTAAAACTCACAGTCTTTAGGACAGGTGTGGACTAGAAGACGTTTTAGTTTGATAAAGGTTGTTATGGTTTAGGGGATTATGTTCAAAAGTTTCATCTGTGCTACAGACAAAAAACCAGACTATCACATATCGTGATCAGATGATGACACACAGTGATATGTGATAGTCCACTAAAACCAAATATAGGGAGAATACAGGGGGTGATAAATGTGTCCTCCTCAGTTTTAACAATGACTAATATCCTACATCATTTTTATGATTAAAAACAAATTAAAATCCGAAGCCATGAGGAGTGTATGAGCGAAGCAGCCTGGTTTACAGTAGCTATCTATATGAGAAGGAGGTAATTAAAGAGATTGGAGGTTTACTCAGTAACCCCTGCTGAGCAGCTGGTCTACGGCAGGTCAGGAGCAGCACATGGCGCATGGAGCGTGTGCGTGTGTGTGCATGTGTGCGTGTGTGCATGTGTGTGTGTGTGTGTGTGTGTGTGTGTGCGTGCGTGTTGCTGAACTCCACCTGCGGGCTGTGTACACACACAAAAGCGACGTGATCCGCTTGACTGCTGCTAATGCGCCCGGCGGCATCTATCTGTGCCGAACAATACCGTCGCCGGATTAAAGAGCGACTCCTGCAGCTCCCATGGGTGCTGTCTGACCCACCATCACCAAAAATAAATAAATAAATAAATAAATAAAGTGGGTGACACATCGCAAAGTTTCTGGTCTGTGTTCATGTCCGTTAAATTCACTTCCTCCTACAGGAGCCGTGTTTGATCACCGACAAGTTTGACAAGACAGATAACATAACAAGGAACCACGAACACTCTGCAAACCGCACCTCCTGCAGCTGCGTCAACGCGCACACGGTTAACCAGGCGGAGCAGGAAGTGGCGCATCTGACTTCAAAATAAGAGCACGCCACCTTCCCCACACGCGTCGACATTTCATTTTCCTGATGAAAAGAATATATTAAACATGCTCCTGCTTTGATTCTCATTAAAAATCGCATCTTAGGAGTCGTTATGGGGCACTAAGACGCTTGCTCACGACGCTTTATTTTGAAAGTGGCCAGCAGAAGTGGCTTTCTCGTCGTCCTTGATAAATCCACATCTTCACATCGTCCGTCAAGCTCAACCAGTTCCAGTATTTTGCCGACTGACTCAATCACACATTACACTGTGGTCGTTTGTAGTTCATGATAGCGTCGCCTTGAAAACACAAACTTCACTTCCTCCATCGGTGCGTTTGAGGTCGATTTAAAAAAACAAACAAACAAACAAACAAACAAGCGAGGATAGAAAAGCGCATAAATGTCGAAATGAAACTGTAAAGTCAAAGTGCACAAGACAGAAAAAGAAAACACGACAAAGTGAAAGTCTCACAGGAGAGGAAACTGTAGGTTGAAAAGGGAAGAGCTGTAAGAGCATTAAAGTCAACACATCCTCATCCGAGCTACAACTCAACCCTCCTGTTAACTTAGAAAGCAGCACATACAGGTAAACAAAAAGCCTTACGATTCACTTATTTAGTAGGAAAACACGCCACTTACCGCTTCTTTAAATACGAGACAATCCGCGGCTTCTGCGCATCGCTGTGTAAATGAATAAATAAACTAGAGCTGTAGTAGATGTAGTTTGTGATCTCCTCGATACCAGTCCAGCACACACACGGCTGTGAAGATGATGTGAGATGGAGAAAGACAACACTGTCCTCGGGGAGAGAGAGACAGAGAGAGAGAGAGAGAGAGAGAGAGAGAGAGAGGCGGGGTATGAGAGGGGAGGGGAGGGGAGGAGGGCCAGCACCTGCTCCACTGATGCTCCCTGGGGAGATGGAGGTGATGGAGGGAAGGAAGATGTGGCCCCAGACTGCTGAGACCTCAAAGCCTGGACATGTTTACTGTCCACCAGAGACAATCAGAGCTGTTCAAGTCAGCTCCTCCTGCTGCTGCACTGCACACAGACTAGTACGCTGTTTTAATTCAACATAATAGAACTTGATCTATTCTGATCCTACAATCACAGTACTGCATCTACTAAATCTAAAAACTTTAACCGCAAATGAGTAATGACAGTGTTAAGAAATACCTCCAGCTGTATTTTAATGTTGTAGGTGGTTCAGGTAGCCGACGTCTTCTTACTACACGTCAGATAACTGTACTGTATGATGTGTGTGTTGTTTCTGGCCACCAGACTGATGCAACATCGTTTACTCATCTTTAAGCTTCGTTCTGGACAAACTGTCCGTCTGCTGTTTGGTGCTGAGCGGGTATCGTACAGGTACAGAGCTTTTTTTTTTGTTAAATCAGATGGGAAGAAGGTTGTGGGTCATTCATTTGCTGACAGAGACAACACTCAGGTGTTGTTATTACTAATCACTCCTTTCACCTTACAGTTGAATCCATAGGCAGCTTAGTTACTACAATTGTTAAAAAACAACAAAAACATAAATAAAACACATTTTTGTTACAAATCCCGCTTCATATTTACGAAAGGCACCAACTTAATGCATGAAGTGTCACGTTATAAACATGTTATTCATCTGTCATCATGCGCTATAAGCTCACTCAGCCCACTTCATTTAGTCTAATATTTCAACATCTCCCCTGGGCCTGCCTCTCTGTCTCTTTCTTGATCGTTCCTCCCTTCATCTCCCCATCCCTCTCTCTTCATCTCCCAAGCAGCTGCTCCACTTTGCAGCTATTTAACAGCTGTTTTGCATCGATTTGCGCTTCCGAGTGCAGATTTCTACCTTGTCCATCTTCTTCCTCCCACTTCCTCCTCGCTTTTCCTCTCTTCCTCTTGCATTTCTAAGATGCCAGAAACACACTAACACCAAACAGCCTTGATGTTTTCCTCAATGAATAGACTGTCTCCTTCAAGTCTTTCCCTGAGATCCATTCAGTGATGAAAGACACGCACACACAAACACAAACTGGCATGCATACATCTAATAGAAACACATATTTGTACACACACACACACACACACACACACACACACACACACACACAGATTAGCCCTCCACCCCCTCCACCCCACTTTCCTACTTTTCTCTCTATGGGAACAACAAGTACTGAAGGAAGCAATGGAAAACAGAAGAAAAAAAAGTGAGGCTCCTGTATAATCCCCAAATCCCTCTCTCTTGTACTCAAACCTACACAAGAGAAAAGAAGGGGAGTGAACGAGAATTGTGTGTGTCCGTGCGTGCACATGTGTGTGTGTCTGCATGTGCGCATGTGTCTGCAGAGACTAGTGTAGCTTGATGTGATTTATGGTTTGGCTGTGCACTGCAGGCAGACGCTCTCAGTTTTCTCTGAGGTGGGTGTCTCACCTCCATCCTTTGTGACCTGTGCAGGTTGTTGAATAGCTGTGTGTGTGTGTGTGTGTGTGTGTGTGTGTGTGTAAGTGTGTGTGTGTGTGTGTGTGTGTGTGTGTGTGTGTGTGTGTGTGTGTGTGTGAGGCAAAGATAAACACTAAACTCTAAAATGTACACAGGTGTACAGCATGTGTGTAAGTGCAGGTGCATAAAATAAAAGATAAACCTTGTGATCGCACATGTGCTGCTCTGTATATGTGAGAGTGCCGGGGTCAAAGTGCACAGTGTGTATTCTCCAAGTGGGTTATCCTTGGACTACACTGTAGGATCCCCCATTAAGCAGCGTGTAAAAAAGACCAAGCACAGAGGCCATTATGAACTCTGGCAGTAATAGCTCCAAGAATCTTACTGCCTCTGGAGACCTGGTCATTAGCCTATTCCTCTCTCATAAAGCCCTCTATCCATCACCCACGCAAGCATACACACATTTGTATGCAGACGCAGCCACACACAAACACACAAGCACATGCACAGTTTGTCTCCTGCTCTCTTTCTCCGTCTATTCATCTCTGGTGAAGAAGACTATAGCGCTGGGGACAGTGCTACAAGAACAATTCACCAAGACATCCACAGATGTCTTTGAAAACAGATGCGGTTGCTCACACATGAACACACACACACACACGTTCTATTTGCACACGCATACAGATGCTCATTTACAAAAGCAGCGAGGCATAATATCAGCCATGAACCCAAACCCCTGATTATTTAAATGTATTCCTCCTTCCCCTTCCCATGAAAGTGAGATGCTGTAGCAGCCTGTTAGCTTTGGTCAGGTAGGAGATTACAGGCGATACCACTGTCACATACAATGGTGCAACGTGGCCGGACAAGCGTTATAATGGCAACTAAACACACCATCCGAGCATCTACACAAACACACACAGACACACAAGTGCATGCGTGCATATAGACGCCGTGAAGCAAAAATTAAATGGCAATTCAAACAGTGAAGGCAAACTGCAGAGACAACAAGGAGGTGAGTACACTCTTTCTCTTCAGGCAGCTGCACACACACTGTACAATTGTCCCCAATCAACATGCAAAACAGCATGTGCAAACACACACACACAAAGCAGAACAGATTCACTACTGTCTTACTAGACACATACACTCGATGTATTTACTTTCATTTCTGCCCATATGCAGAAACACCCTCAAAGTACACAGCCTTTAGCCAAAGTAACTATATACATAGGAGCGTGCATGCCCATACACAGACACACACACACACACACACACACACACACACACACACACACACACACACACACACACACACAGAGTACATTGTGTACCAGCACATTCAAAGTAGAGTCCGGAGAGTAGAGATACCTGGAGATGGAGACACATTGGCAAAGGTAATGCTGGAGTCAGTCACTCTGTCCTCAGGCAAAACACACACACACACACACACACACACACACACACACACACACACACACACACACACACACACACACTGTAAAGATAAGCACTAATCCTGTTTATTACCTCCTCCCTCTCTGCACTCTCCCTCTGTTTTTCATTTTATCTCTCTCTCATTTTCTCCCTCTCTCCCCTCTTCTCTTATTTTTCCTGACTCTCTTCCTCGAGCCTATTTCGGCGGCGTGCACACCACACCACACACACGCAGACAATGTCAGTTTACTCCTGTGATGTTTGTTGGCCTGCGGCTGAGATGAGGAAAACGGGGAGGGTAGTGTTGATGTGTGCTGCTCTTTTCCAGCTCGAGCTCTGTTCACGTCCTGCAGAGAGAATTACCTTCCCTTTGTCTGTGTGAAGGGGCTGCTGCCTTTACCATCTGTGCAGCGGATACAGTGGCAGGCGTGTGTGTGTTTGTGTGTGTGTATTTCTGTATTGCTGTATTTGTATAAGATTCAACATGAAGACATTTAATCTGATGTCTTTAAAGGTACATTTTAGAAGTGAAGATAATATATAAATGTTGTTGATTTACAGACTCTTAGTTTTAAACATGCACATATGAATGTAATCAAATTATTTGATTCCTCTATATCACACCTGTTTGACCCGTTTGCTTAGACTGTAATTAGACAGGAGTCCAGTGAAATGCAGGCAAAATGTGTTTCTCTTTCTTCCAATTGCAGGAAATGTTTGAATTAAGTCTGAGTCATACTTTAAAAGATGATGCTGACATTATTTCATGTGTATATGTATCTTATTTACACTGAAAAAAAGTCTGTCTCTTAATATTTCTCCCCATCATATAGTAATGATCTGAAACAGCTGGACTTTGCTTAAAAGGAATTTTTTTGTTTGGACTGTTCTGAAAATGAAGATTAATATTCTACTTTTAATAGAAGCGAATACGTCCAACAACAGGACTCACAGCAAACTGCACAGCCCGCTGTCGTGGGTATGAAGAAACATGATGTTTGTGATGTTCAGTAATGATTTTGAATAGTTTTTGGAGACAATAAAGGAAATACTTGTTAATAGAAGACATTTATTGTTTGTTCTGGACTTTGGATTAATTTGTTTGTGTTTTTCTAGAGCTGAGTTGTTGTTTTTTTCGCTTGGGGAATAAACTAAAAAGAGGAACTTAATCAAGCATTACATTAAACCGGAACAGTTCAGGAAGTTGTGGGTGAATTCAACAGATTAAACATAAACAAAATCACACACTTTCTTTCTGTCGTCCTTCCTTGTAACCCTCTTCCTCGTCACTTTCGCCATATGTTCTTCATCTCAGGCTGTCCTCATTCCTTCATCCCTCAGCCGCTCATTTCCTTCTCACTCCTCCCCTCTTATTTTACCCTCCTTTTCTCACCTCTTTCTCGCCTCTGTGTGTGTCCGCTCTCCCTCGCTCGCTCTCTCTTAATGTTTCTCCTCCTCCCCTCTCTCGCTCTCTCTCCAGATGGGTGGCAGAGAGCAGCAGCTTGCTGTGGTCAGGCCAATTATTTACATAATTATGATCTCCCACTTAACCACATGATCCTTTACCTGGGCGTGGGCAATTAAAACCAGGATCATTATGCAGATTATGCAAATACACTCGGAAGCAGAACAAGGTGGCAAGAGATCGCACATGAGCATACACGTGCACTGTAAACACGCGTGCACATATGTGTGTTTGAGCACTGGTGATATGTGTGAGCCACAGGGTAGACATGTAAGCAGAACATGGTTGCATATTTGATACTTTCCTGATTTGTTAATTGCATTTTCTTTTTATTTGTGCTACTTACTGTCCACAAAAGATCTACATTTACAAATGTGCATGCAGTAGTTTGCATGATGGGATTAAGAAGGATGGTTGAAAGAATCCAACCTCAGTACTGTAAAGGTGAGTGGGACTTTCAGCAGAAAATGTTCTTTTAGCACAGAAAAATCTAATTAGAGAAACTCAGCAGGAACAATGTCACAGTTTCTCAGGATACCAAATCCCTGCTGTCAATGGTTTTCATTAAAACTGTTTCCACCATCACCTCATATGTTTAAAGAAAACATAACAAATTAAGCTTTTTGTTAATTATCAGTGTTTTAAAATGTAATATAGGTAATTAACAGAAGAAAAGTAATGTTTAATTTAATTGTGTTAATTATACAAATATTCGGTGTCTAGAAGCAGCCATGATAGTCATTTCAGAAATGGATTTCCCCCACATGATGTCATATTAAACACATGTGTATCAGTATCACTAGAAATTATTCTTGCAGAGCTACAGTGTAAACGACATTTTTTTCTAAAAGTGAGCTTCTGACCTTTAGAGTCACACTGTAACTGTGCTGACTTCTTGTTTTAACACCGCTGGTTAGAAAGAATTAGATGCACAGCGAGGGGGAAGGGTTAATTAGTTAGAGAGGAGAGGGCAGTCATCCAGTTTGTGGTTGTCTGTGTGTACATATCTTTCTATGGCTGCTTGAACAATTTTTCTTCAGTAATTATTGTTGTGAAGACATTTGGTCAGTCCTGCATTTAGCTGTGATGGTTAAAGCTATGGTTAGCAGCTAGGGATTGTATTATATCAACTATAGTAAGTAGTCACATGTGCACTGAGGACCTGCTAACATGATGAAGTCAGGTTGCAGATAGAGCCATGCCCATGGGTAATCAACAGGCCCCTCAGAAGCGACATCATTGATCGTGTGTGTGTGTGTGTGTGTGTGTGTGTGTGTGTGTGTGTATGTGTGTGTGAGAGAGAGAGAGAGAGAGAGAGAGAGAGAGAGAGCGCGAGGTGACTGTAACCCTGTAACCCTCCCAGCTGGAGCATTGTGGCACCTCACAATGTAAACACACAACTGCATTATGAAGCATAGATGCCCTGTTTGACAGTATAACTGCCATCTAACTCTCTCTGTGGGAGCCATTCCCCCCACACACACACACACACACACACACACTAATGTACTGCACGCACACAATTGTACTCACTACCACATTCAATCCATTATGTTTTGACATGGTTCATGAACATGCAGATGGTGCAGGACCAGCGGTGGCAGAGGATCTGAGCACGCTCTCTCTCTCTCTCTCTCTGTTCCACTCCCGTAGACATACAGTAAATGTGTTTGCCTGTGTGTGTGTGTGTTAAGGAGTCCAACTCCCTGTAAAAGATATTAATGCCACAAATTTTAGCTGCTGTATTTTCATTTGGCTAATCATCCTGCCATCTGCTCTTCATCATACACCGAGCTGCTTATTACAATTTACTCTGCATGCGTGTTCTGTGAGCACGCGAGTGTCTGTGTGTTTGTGTTTGAGTGAGTGAGCGAGCTACCAGGAGTTGTCGTTATCACCTCGGGTCAAAATCTGCTGGCATTTATCCCAATCTCCCCTGCTCAGTGAGCAGGAAGGCTGCCGTGTGTGTGTATGTGTGTGTGTGTGTGTGTGTGTGTGTGTGTGTGTGTGCGTGTGTGCGAATGCTTGAACGAGAATCTAACATCAAAGCTTCCTGCTTGTCCTAAATGAATGTAAACATCAGACACCAGGCATGTTTGCCTGTATGAGCATGAGTGTGTGTTGTGTGTGTGTGTTGCTGCGTCTACTGTACATGTGCTTTAAATGAAACCTCTGTAATTAACAGAGCTCATTAGTGACACCAGCTCTTTGACCAATTAGTTAACCTTGCTTTCTTGCTTACTTGTTTGTTTTCTGTTTGAGACGTGTTGTTTTATTCATTCCTTTTCTTTTGCACACTTCTGCCCAGTTGATTTTTACCCTCTCTGGGGGATGGAAAACATGAAAAATAGATTATGGTTGTTTTTGCACTGTTATTTTCTTGGCAGTGGGAAGTTGCCCAGCTCCTACATGATGTTCGCCTGTATGTGTGTGGTTTTTTTTATCTCCTCTGTGTTATCAAGCCGTTGTCATGGTCTTTTATTCATCTCATTAATAACAGTGTCCTTGAGGTGGAGCACCGTGACCCTGTTTTCATCGGCAAACGGTAGTGAGCACAAATACGCACACAGACAAAGATGCAGACACACACACACACACACACACACACACACACACAATTAACAGCAGAAGAGAGTCTGACAGCAGCTTCCTTTGAGGCAGCACCCTTCTCAGCTCCATGCATGAATACACAAAGACTTCCGCGCACATACATACAAGAAATCCGACTAAACACATATGCGTGCCTGAAGCTTCTCCACCCACTGAAACATATATATATATATGTACACATTTGGTGCCCTACTTAAAACAAAGACTCAAACGCATAGATTGAATTCTGGCTACAGCACCAAACCTCATATACGAGGCAGAGCCCACTTGGTATCTTAACCGAGGTAAAATGAAACTGAAGGAGGTAAGAACTGAGAGGGAAGTGGAAAAGGGAACCTCAAGGGCAAGAAAGTCAAATTAAGGAACACTGATCAACCACCGAGGCATCCTCATTGTCTCATTAGAGGCTCTCAGGGCTAGTTCGAGTGTGTCTGCACCACTAAACAATAGCCATGCTGGATATCAACAACATTTGCAGTGAGTCTGCACTAAACTTGAGCCATCTGTTGATTCTTTTGTTTTTAATGCATTTTCTGCTATTAGGGACTCTATTTGTTTCTCTCCCTTATGCTCACTGCCACTTTGGCGGCTCTCTGGATGTTCACAATGCATTTTGTAAGTCATTGCTCCTCCGCAGCCTTAAATTAGTATTTCTTTGTGCACATAGAACTGCCGCTGCTGTTAAATGCAGAAAAAAAAATATATTTAGGGGGAAGTTACCAAGTGGCACCAAATGCTCACTGTAATACAAAAGCCTGAGGCTGAGTGTGTGTGTGTGTATGTGTACGTTCAGGTGACATGTGCCATAAATCACAAGCCACAGTGTCCTTGTAGCTCTAACACATATCATGGAAATCAATGCAGAGGTCAAGTCGAACAGAGATACCCAGCCCACGAAAATACCACAGCAGCCAATAAATATGGCAGGCTAATACACACATCAACAGCGCGGCTTTCTCACCCTATTGAGTCGCCACGGATAATGCGCGCGGGTTGTGCGCACTTGAGTGAATGCATACATGGACAGCAACACAAATGTCACAGGCTATGCGTCCATTTGTCATGTAGACATCTGAGCTGGGATTGACCTGGTGACACGATGAGAACTGGAGATGAATGATCTCATCCTGGCGGGCTTCTGCTGAGAATATTAAAGGATATATGTGGTGTGATCTTTGTTTGTCTTACTGTCAACAAATCGCATAAAAAGACCAAAACCAACAATACTTGTTGATTCCACTAGCGAGTATTGTTTGTGGAGTCAAAGCTGAAAATACTTGTTTCTTGGTGTAATTAGCTCCATTGTTGTCAGATTGCTGTAAAAACACACCAGTGAGCAGCACTGTTCCACTGAACATATTAATTTATTCATTATGACAAACATGGGCATTGTAGTGTGTTATATGAATGAAACATATCACGCAAACTCTTACTACAGAACCAAATCTGTAACTGTACTTACTCCAAATAATAAATGTATTTGTATCTGGCTGATTCAGTAAAATACTTTTCATTTCAAAAATTCAAATTTCCTGCAGTGACAAATGGTTTTAGGCCAAACAGGCACAGTCACGGTGAAGAAGGAAGCACTGACAGGCAGACTAATGAGCTTTTAGTGTTGGTGTTTTCTTCGAGAACTGTAGCATATGTGATTTTGTTTATTTCATGATTTGCAAACGCCTGTTGATGCTACTTCTCCTGGGATTAAAATAATATATTTCTAAAGAAAGAATACATTTGGATAGAGATTGAGAACGATCTCTATGGCTGAGAGAAAACAGTGAACTGCTTTAATGTGTGTGGCGCAAATCACCGGGGGTCCGGAGAGTGGGAGATAACAAAATGCCACTTTCTTTTCCTTATGATACCATGTTAAGGTCAGGGTGTGCTCTAGGTAACAATGGGAGAATGTAGTGCGCGCGCGCACACACACACACACACACACACACACACACACACACACATACACACCCTCTCTCTGCCATATCTTCTATCTCTTCTTCCTTTTCATGTTGATGGCTTTATGAAAGATTTCCATGTAGATAATATGTGTCATTAACCTGATTTTCTATTGTTGCCTCTAATTTCCATTCCTCTCTCATCCTTACTCTGCTCCACTCCTTCCACCCTGACTAATCACACAGTAATCACTCCACACTGCACACACACACACACACACACACACACACGCAGCCTTTACCCCTCACCCCCGACACTGTCAAATGATCATTGAGGAGCGAGCGTGTGGCTGACACTGTCTCCACAGCAACGGCAGTTAGGACCAGGAGGGGGGCTGGGGCATCTTCCAGTGTGTGAATGACGAGAGCGCACACACACAAACACACACACACACACACTCACATGAAAACATAAACACGCACACAAACACAGCATAGACAGGTGCACACAAACACACACAGAAACACACACTGAGGAAGGTGCCAGCTACGACAAAAGCCCATTTACACACATGCACAGTCAAGTGTACACACGCACACACGCACGTGCGCGCGCACACAGACGTTCAAAAGTACACACACTACACAGACATTAAGTGAGACCTAGGAAACTGAAAAAAAAAAAAAGATGAAAGCGAGAGTAGAGAGGAGGAGGGGAGGTGGATGTTGTTGCTTCCTGGAAAGATTTTCTTCTGCTTCTTCTTCTTCATGTCTCGTTCACATGCACACACACACACACACAGAGAGGACACACACACACACTCACACACACACTCACACACACACAGAGAGCACACACACACACACAGAGAGACGGAGAAATATACAAACAATGACAAAGCACCACATAATAACTCTGATTCAATCATTTATGAAAGCAGATGTATAATTCAGAAACCAGCATGAAACATTCACAAGGCAAAGAACATTGTTTTATCTGCCCCCCCACCACCCTCTAATTCCCCGAGTCAGTCTCTCCCTTCCTCCCTCTCTCTCTCTCTCTCTCTCTCTCTATGTCAACCCTCCTCTCTTCCACTTTTCACCTTTTGCCACAGCAAATCATTGACCACAGTGTCGGCCAGATCTCTTAAAACTCAGCGATCAGGTGTCAGGGGTTAAGAAAAAAACATGTAAGGACATTTGGTCTTCATACAACCAGATTTCTGTTGCAAACATTATCATTCATGTCGTTTCCTTTGCATCTTAAATTACCATAATCCCAGTTTGCATTCTCTTCCCTTCCCTCTCCTCTTCCTCTTGTCTTTTAAATCCTTTCTTCACGCCCTTCAATTTTCTCTTTTTTTTTTGTGTCATCCAGCCATCAGGCATGTTTAAGTACTTTTCTCAGGTAACCTCACACCTGCCTCCACTCTGACGCTGGCACGTCACACAAACAATAGACGCTCAGGCTGCTGGGCTAAATTAGAAGTATCAAAAACCTGGCAATAAGAGCTACATCCCAGAGTTACTACTGACAGTCACACAGAGAAAACCCCACAGTTACAGACAAACCTTCATTTCACCCCATTTATTATCAAATGGTCTGTTATTTAATATGTCAGCTAATTTCATCCATGAAATTTCAGAAAACTTTTTTTTATCAATTGTATTCTAATACTTGTTTTTCTGACTGACCAAAACTAAAAATTATACAGTTTAATACAATGCAAGGCAGAGAAAACCAGCAAACGTTCACATGTGAGGAGGTGTCATTTTTTGGTTGAAAACTAACAAATCAATTCTGAGGTCGGTAAAGAGTGTGAAGTGTACTGTACAATATAGAAAATTTCATA
Source organism: Anabas testudineus (assembly GCF_900324465.2). Taxonomy (NCBI): domain Eukaryota; kingdom Metazoa; phylum Chordata; class Actinopteri; order Anabantiformes; family Anabantidae; genus Anabas; species Anabas testudineus. The sequence goes on along the minus strand of NC_046615.1, from coordinate 10,860,472 downwards.
ACTGTAGATATAATGTTCATAATATTGGCAACATTAAAATACGCCAATAAAATAAAACACCTAAAGGAATGCAGTGTTTCACTTTGTTGACTAAGAAAATAGAAAATATATCACAGTCATATCAACAGTCTCTGTGAAATCTTAGTTTTAAAATGATCAGACGTTGTGATTTTAAAAACAAAACCATCATTCAACACAGTGGCTGAGTTATCCAGGACTATTGCAGAAGCACAGGTCCTGTCTTTCTTTTCTTAGCAGAAGACAGTAAATCAATGTGACATTGCTCATGCTATTAATTATGCCTTCAAAGAATGATTGAATGAAAGGGAAATTCACTCTCTGCAGCCCACAGTGTGACAGAATAAAGAACAGCAGCACAGGGCTGAAAACAGAAAACACTCAATAGAAATGGTCTTACCTGGGAGATAGAAGTGTGGAGTCTTTAATCCAAACATGGTCCTGGAACGGTTCTCCACTGACTTAGAGAGGAAGAGTCTGGGTTACAGGAGGCAGGGAGGGGATGGTCAGGGGGACCGCGCTGTGGTAGGCCAGGTTAAGGAGCTTGTTGTTGGTGTAAGTCATCAGACGGCTCCAATTTGCGACTCTCTCTGTGGGCCCTGCGGGTGCAAGGAAAGGAGGAGGGGAGAGGTCAGCGCCTGTCTCCCTCTCTCTCCTCCTCTTCACCCTCTAGACCGAGTAGAGCGAGTGGGGTCAGAAGGAAAAGAGAGGAATGAAAAAGAAGAAGAGAAAGAGACAGCAAGATTGACAGAGAGGAGGGAAAATACTCCACAAGCTCAGGATGGGTGACAGTGTGCTCATGCCATCTTTTACTGAGGAGATCGCCTGGGAGGGAGAGCCTCTGAGAGAGTTAGGAGGGTGACAAGAAGGATAGAGAGAGGGGGAAGGAGTGAGAGAAAGAGAGTCTTCAGCCAGCGTCCTCTCCTTTTTTTTTAGTCCTGTGCTGTGTAATCCCTTCCTTGTTATTCATTCAGCTGCCTCTTGCTCGTTTTCCTGAATAATGATCTGTTTTTCTCTGCCTCTGTTCTCTTTTCTGTCTCTATTCTTGCCTTATCCTCCCTTCTTTTGCCTCAGTCCCACCACTGACTGCTTTGCTCAGCGAGCACAGAAGAGGAGGAGGAGGAGGAGGAGGAGGAGGAGGAGGAGGAAGAGGGAGGGAAGCAGGGAGAGAAGAGAGGGAGGGACAAAGGGAGAGAGGGAGGAAAAAAGAGCGGAGGAGAATCATAAGACGGGTGAGTGAGGGAGAGATAAATGAGTTTATGTGAGTGAGGCGTACACACGTGTGAGTGTGTGTGAGTGTGTGTGTGAGTGCATGTGAAATATGAAGAGAGGAGGAAGGATGATTTGTGTGTGAGTGTGAGTAAAAGAGAGCGAGAAAGAGAAAGAGAGAGGAAGAGAGGGTGTTGATGCAGTTCTCATTATCAGTAGATTGGACTGGTGCCTGAGTGACAGCTGATTCATCATGGGAGAGATAGAAAGGGAGAGTGAAGGGGAGGAGTGAGTGTGCGTGTGTGGAGAGGGGGGGGGGTTAAAACCTGCCCTTAAGCATCTGCTTCATTCAGATCTCCTCGTCGTCTTCTCCTCTCTTTCTTTATCTCCTTCTTTTGCAGCCTCCACTCCTGAGAAGCAACAGTCTGCTGCTTTGGAGCACAGACACGCTGGTGCATGGCGTGATGTGACCAGCATAATTGCAGCATCGACACACATACACAAACACGGCCCCCTGAAAACGTGTCACCAGCTCCCATTGATTAGATAGGCCTCATATGTCTGACACATCATGTTAGTTGGGCTTTCCATCAATTACTGTCCACTCTTGGCGAGCTAACGTCCCATCTACTGTCAGTGAGACCCAATTCTATCACAACCACGGCAGAGCTGGAAACCACTGCCCACACACACGGCATCAAACCAAGCTGCATCACAGGGGAATGATGTGACATTATCAGCAATTATTTGAGGTGGTTCTGTGGTGCAACAATGTCAATGGTGCAGTTTTGGAGCGTGTTGTTGCCACGTGTGGTTGAAGTCAGTGTGTCCATGGCAGCCCGGAGGAACCTGGCGGCTCTATCGCTGTCTTCATCTCCACGCAGTAGCCTTCATTTCTCTCTGTCACTTCCTCTCTCACACATATGGTGCATGCAGCCACATAGTCACACAGTGTTTGCTTCACAGCGTGTAAACGTATGAGAATACAGATGGATGCTCTAATGTAGCAGTGTATTTTCCTGTCTCAGCTACTTCAGTCCTTTTCTTCCCACTTCCTCTCCATTCCTACTTTTCTGGCCTTTTCTCATTTTTATCTCCCTTCTTTGTATGTCTCCCCTTTTTCTGCCTCTTCTGTGCGAGTTGTAAGGAGGAAGAGTGCTGGTGATAAGATTGATCGTAAGGGTCTCCAAGAGCTATCTATAACCCTCTCTGTCACTGCTGAATCAATGAAGAGAGACCACTGTAGGACACACTGTACACAGACACACACACACACACACTCAGATATAAACACTTCACACACACACACACTCGCGTAAACGCGGGCAAGGGTGCACATTAGGCATGCAAGCAGACATGCAAGCCCTCGCGTGTGCACACACAGATGCACACAAACACGCAGACTGATCAACAGCTGGGAGAGCAGTTGTGAAACATCAGCCAACCACAAACTGACAGTGGGGGCAGACTGGGGAGAAGAGATAAAGAATACTAAGGAAACAGCAAAGAGGATGGAGAGGTAGTGGTGGGAGGAGGGGGGAGTAAAAGCAGGGGAAGAGTGTGATGTGACGGCAGCGTTGTCAGAAAGAAAAAGTAAAAAAGTCAGTTTCTTGCAATTGGTTTTGAGCCAACTTCTTATTGGTCTACTTCTCTGTATGATCAGCCCAAGCTGTAACACATACACACACACACACAAAAACACACCGGCCAACATTTTATAAACACCCCTGACCTCTGGGTCAATACAGTCAAGACCCTTTGGCTCCCAGGGGTCATGCTCTGCTGCACAGAGCAGGGTCGGCGAGGTCAAGAGAGGAGGAGGAGGAGGGCCAACAGAAACACAACACGATCTGTGATGATTACAGACAACAGCCAATAACGAGCGTCCACCTCTGACCTTATCGCTGTGGAAACACAAGGGAATGCCTGTCATCGACGGAGCAGTATAACTCAATCTATCACTGAACAGTGACAGAGCGAGGCGGGTGGGGGTGGGGGGTGGGGGGGGGTGCAGAGAGCCACAAAAAAAAACAAAAAACAAAAAAAAAGGATGTGAAGAAGATGAGGAAAAGAGTTTAGAGATACGGTCAATACCAGCCTCATCCATCCCACAGCACCTCCTTTTCCCTTATTGAAGCTGATGTTCGCTCTTCAAAACAGACAACATCAAAGACACAAGAAGCAGCCAACCCCTCCTTGTCTCTTCTCCTCTCTTCTCCTCCCTGGCTCTTTCTCTATCATTTGCCTGTCAGATGCATGCTGTGGGAGAATAAGAGTTGACACCCCGGTCCCAGCAGCAACCAGGGGCTGCCATCAGCACTTAAACATTTTCTCTCTCTGCTCCTTTCCTCTACTCTCCCCTGTGTCCATGCAGCACTCTAACTGCTGACAGGGAGCACAGAGAAGATGACAAATAAAGGGAGAGGAATGATGGAAAACGAGAGAAAGGCGTCCTCTACCTTTTGCTATTGTTCCTGCTTTCCTTTCTGTTCTTGTTTTCAGTGAGGTCACTGACCCAGAGTGAGCGAGCCTCATTACCCAGTCACTCTGTATCCACTCACATATCAAAGGGGCGGGGGGGTATCTGCATGTGCATGTGTGTACACGGGGGAAAGTAAATATGTTTGTCATTCCTGGAGTCACTCAGGCAGTTTCACTAAAGATGCTTAAAGAGACAACAGAAGACAGACATCTCTGCAGAGAGGAACGACAAGATTAAAAGGACGGTGAATCAGGAATGGGTAGAATGAGGATAAAGGGGTGGTGAAGATAAGGGGATGGATGGTGGGAGGTGGAGGAGGGGGAGGCTTGCGTCGGATCAAAGATAATTGTAAGCGGTAGTCATTATGCCCATATAGAAATGCGAGGACATTTGTTTGAACCGATCCCTCTCATCATTTCTCCTCTCCTCTCTTCATCAGCCTCTCGATGTCTTCCATACCACCAGGGATTTAATTGGACGCTGATGGGTTCAGTGTAACCTCAAGTGAGAGAGAAAAAAAAAAAAAAGTTTGCAGGAATTGTTGGGACATGAAAACTGAATCCACACCATCATCCGCATTAGTCTGTTATAGAAACACTTTAAAGAAGGCAGCGCAATCACGAGCCTGTCTCCTCTTTCCCAAACTTGCGGCCCAGCCTCAGACATTCAGTAATAACACCCTAAACTGGACACTTTTTGAGGTTTGGGAGATTTAGATTGGCATTTATGCAAAGGTGTCAGTCCATACAGTATGCACGCAGGCAACTGTGGATGAAATGGGAGGCATGTACGCTGCGTCTCTCCCCACAAAAAACATAATTTCGGCCCCCAAGCTAAACTCTGGACTCAGGCTGTCTGGTGCCTGTCTGGCCACGAAACTATTCTCAACACACCATTCATGCATGCTCACATAGACGTGTATTATCAGAGTGTGGCCTGCTGAAGCCCTGAGTCAGCACACACACACACACATACACACACAGACTAGGCTGACATTGTCCCACCACAGCATGCATAGCAGCATAAATCAAGACTTAACTGTTAAATAGGCCTGAGCCACAAGGCTTCACTGTACTTCTCCACCTCCAAACTTCCTCGCTGTCTCTCCCTGTCCATCTGTCCTTGCAAGTACGAGAGGAGGACAGCGACACACATACTGAGTGGGAAATTACCCTGCTGCTATGATATTTGGTCTTGTAACTGTGTGTGTGTGTTTATGCACATGTCGATAATGGAGTGTGTACATCTGCTCTATCTATCTATGGTGTGTGTGTGTGTGTGTGTAATGTGATGTGATCTGTCAACCCACACTGCGATATCTACTGATTATCTCTGTGTCTATCCTCTCCTCCTCCATCCCGCCGTCTTTCTGGGTCACTCAGGTCTCACCCTTACCATTCCACCATTCGCTGTACCACTCCCATTATGCTTCCCCTGGGAAAAACATGCATGGAGCACACACCTCGCGATTGGGATCACATCAGCAGAGCTCCCTAGTAGCGACTCGAACTTCCCTCAGCACTTTGCCCTGCTCTGGCTTGACCTCTGAGGTAAACTGTGATGTCTGACCTGGCTCCGCGACCTCTTAACCTCAGTCTGCTTCTTCTAATGATTTCTTAACTCAAAGCGTCATAAATCACTAACTCAGACACAAACCCAAACTTGTCTCATTGTGCCCAAATCATGTTTTTTTCTTTAAGAAAATGTCCAGTCATTTTCTCATAGTGACCTTTTATACCTTTGATGCATGCATGCTAAAGTCTTTGTAGGAAGTGAGGGGACAAAGTGGCATGTGACGAGACAGGCGCATCAGTGGCGCAACAAGCTCACTGATGTTTATCTTTAAAGAAAGAATCATCTTTGGTTCTTTGTTACCACATCAATGACTAGGAAGTTATGAAATACTAAAAAAGATAATAAATATTGCAGCATTTGACAGTAAATGATAAATAAATAGGAGAATATGGGTTGTATTACTCTGTAAGAGTAAGTTTGAGGCATCAGTGATCAAATGGTCTAAACTTGAGGTTCACTCACCAGCGAGCCAGATCACAGAAAGGCTCTAATTCATCAACACATAACTAATTTACTGCACATTTCAGACAGATGTGTTAGACTGCTGCATAACGGTAGCTACACTCTATCATAATGGTCTGGAAATCACAGCTCTGTTTTCTGGGATGTCTGGCGTGTTGCTGAGTGCAATCAGTCACTTGTCAGTCGGCTGTCACTTAGCATCACACATTGCTGAATTACAACACAGAGGAAAGACTGAAGAGATTTTTCTGTCGACGGGAAGCGGTTTTATCAAGATAACTGATATTCAAATGTTTCATATTGCACGGCTCTTGAGGGAAATCCTGGCAGTCTGCAGCAAATAACCAGATCAAGGATTATTGTAGCTCTGCTGCCAGCACAGACACAAACACACACACATACACCTTTGCACACATGTCCAGACACACACACACACATGCATATTACCTGGGGGGGTCTGAGCTCCCCCTCTATAGGCCTTCACCCCACATGCTCATCTCAATTAATCACCCAACAAAACAGATGTCAGGAACAAAGGAACGATCCCCAGGCCTGTGGGGTAAAGATGGGAGAAGGAGGGAGGTGTTACCAGGAGGAGGGAGGACCGGGGAGGAAAAGCAGGGGGATGAAGGATGGCAGGAGCAATAGGAAGTAGGTAAAGGAAGAAGTGCATTTAGAGCTGGGTGGTTTGTGTGAGGCAGGTGACTAGAGGTTGCAGGGGCAGCTAGAGTGGGATGTGTTGCTGTTTGTGCGCTTTGAGCCAGGCCTCACTGTTACTGTACAATACAAGATGAAACTGTAAAAGAGTAGGAAAAATAGAAGAAGTCACGATGTAAGAGGGGGAGAGAGCGAGAGACGGCGAGAGAGTGAGAAAACAACAAAGCCCTGGAGATGAAAGACGGTCTACAAAACAATGGATACAAAATAATGCTCTGCAGTGTGCAGAAATAGAGCAAAGATTGAAAACCTGCCAAGATAAAGACAAACCCCCGCTTTTGAACTGTCACTTCACCGCGATACTGTCAGAAAACAAATGGCAATCTTGACAGGTTTCAGCTGCTTTGAAAGAGACAGAATCATATTTTATTCACAAACGCATATTTTATGGCTTTTATTGCAAAGATCGTAACCTGTTGTTAAGCACTGAATTCTTGTGCTAAATTATTGACATCTACATAATGTACAGATGGAATGAATGGGGAATAGGTGACAGCAGAGGAAATAGGAAGCAAAGAGAAAAAGGGGGTGGAAGACAGGGAGACAGCGGAGCTGCAGGGCGGAGGGGATGATGAGACAACTAAATCCCTTAGATTTTTATTAGTTTCTACATGAATCAGTGAAAAATGCTACAAAGTCTGAAGTCTGCACACTACAATCTGCTGACATTATCACTACTTCCTTTTCATCCATCCATCCCTCCTTCTAAGGCAGCTGTCTCTCTTTCCGTCTGCCTGTGGAGTGTGGACAGTGAGAGTTACAGCTCGCATCAATAACAGGAAGATAACGGCCCAGTCTTCGGTCTTCAAGTACAGCCTTAAATCACATCAGCCCTGGAGGGAAGCAAATGGAGAGAGAGAGAGGAGGAGAGGGGGGAAAAAAAGCACGTATACGGCACATTACTGCAACAACAACAGCAACAGTGCAGCGTTGGTAAAATACACACAAGCTGAACAGAGATGTATTAGGGAGAGAAAATTACAAGAGGACGTCAATTTATACAGCATAAAAAACAAGGCTCGCTGCTGTAGGGCAGGAGAGAGAAGGAGGCACGTTGACTCACAGTGTGTGTGTGTGTGTGTGTGTTTGTGTTTGCATCTGTGTCACCGCATGTCTTCAAACCCATTTTTCAGAATCTTTGTATGAGACATTACTGAGCTGCAGCAGTCGACGTGACAAAAAAAAAAAAAAGCCCTTAATGAAGCACTCCGCCCTAGTGACTACACCAACACACATGTACAAACTATTGTTTCGAAGGATAGTTCTGGTTTATTCAACTTGGATCTTATTTTGCTAGTTTTGGCCAGTGTTCCTATTATATAACACTCACCAAGCTGACTGTTGGGAACTGGGAACGCTGCTGAAATGAGGCCTGACGAGGCAGGAAACATCCGTCGGACGATCAGATGGGTTTAAAACTCACAGGTTAGCCAGAATGAACTGTGAGAAAATTTTAAAAAAACTGTAAATTCATTACTCAGTGCGCCTGTACACTGCAAACTGTGATGGATATTTGTCACTGTTCATTTTTCTTGTACATTTGTGAGCACGTATATCATGATCATCATTTAAAGGTGACAGTGAATTTAGCAAACAGTTGTTTGTTTACACACCCAGATTTAAAGTAACTTTATCATTTATTTGAAATGGTCCGGTATTTATGCTATTTCAGATCTGAGGAACATATCTGGCTCCTTAGCTGCTAAATGCTGCCACCAACCAGTCTGTCTGCTATGTGGTGCTTGTCAGGTAGGGAACAGTGGATATTTAGACCTTTGTTTGCTGAAAGCAGCTGCCTGGTGAGGCTCAAAAAGGACAAAATGAGAGCAGTGACACTGAAATTAAATAGAAAAGTTTGGGCCTGGAGAGCCGAACAATGAGCTGAAACTCCCTCTCAAATCGTTTTAATATACGATGATATCAATAAAAAGACCAGAGCTCAATCCTTCATGTCAAATTCTTCATCTGCCAGTTCCGGACATGACTGATCACCCTCTCCTCTTTATGTCACTCCTCTGCATTAATTCATCCACCCCTCTATCCCTCCATCCTTTGTGCTTCCTTCTTCATCTTTCCTGTCTTTTTTTTTTTTTCCTGTCACTCACACACGCATCAACGCCTCTACACCTCAACCCACATCTCGCTCATCGCTCCTCGTTTATCTCTTCCCAACTAACTCTTTCTCTCTCTTTCTCTCTCTCTTGACATGATTCAGTGAAATTTGTCTTTTCACTTCAGTGTCATGGAGGAGGACTACACACACACACACACACACACACACACGAAGAGAGGAGAGTTGGAGAGCTTGTGCAGAGTAATAGGTGATCTACTTTAATGCACACTTCAGCAAACAGTGTGTGTGACACCCACTGATCCAAAGTCAGAGGTCGGCCGGTGTTACGCTTCTCTCTGTGTCCTCTGTACTGACAGGGTCACACATTCTTCACAAGCAGCTGCTGTCCATACTGCCCCCCATGCTCTGAAGTATGGATCAGAACAGCTAAAGAGATTTAAAAGGATTACTCCACTCTGCTCAAACACACACACACACTTTTACTCACAAACCCACACATACAGCGTGTACATGCACACTTCAAGGAGATAGAAAGGCTTGTGTGACTGCATTGTGAGAGTGTTTATTTTGCCTGCGTGTTCGATAATGTCATTGAAGTAGCTGCCCTTTTGACATTTGACCTGCGCTCAGCACCTGCCGACCCCGTTTACAGAAGGGGTCGGAGATCACCGGAGACCTCCCAGTCACAATCGCAGATGGAGCCTTTAAGCAGCAGAGACAACACCTGTTAAACACATATGTGCAAAAAGACTGTGGAGCATCACTGTCGCGGACGACACATATTCTCCTCTGTGTGATAAAGTGAATAGCATGGACGTCTTGTGAGTGACAATTACACTGACACGCAGCTCTGCAGAGCCACAACACACACTACGCTCTGTTTGACATGTCATGTGAGTTCAGTCACTCAGAGAATGTGCAGTGTATGAACGATGACTGGTCACACTTCACTAACTCCGAACACAGTGACAGGAGGCCACAGTCACACAGTAGTAACTCTCCACTCTGCGTGGCCTATGTGTGTGTGTGTGTGTGTGTGTGTGTGTGTGTGTGTGTGCTTGCAAAGAGCACACTGTATATTAAACACAATGAAAATATGTGACACGACAGTTTCTATTGTTTGATAGATTTCCCATACAAAGATTCAACAATATAAATTGACATTTTGATCTCTCTAGATGTCACGCTTTAAATATTCAATGTACAATATGTTGAATAAGTGCTGAAACAGATATGGCTTTCTTATACAGTACTTTCTGAGAGAATCTGAGACAAACAAATGGCTGTAGGGTTTCCAAATTACTTCTCATGTGCCTCGCGTGTGTGTGTGGTGAGCTGTCAGAGGAGATCTGGTGAGAGTGGGCTAATTGGAGTTAATTCACCATCTGTCTGTGTGAGCCAGCAGACAGGGTCATTAGCAGAGACAAGTCCAGCCACAGGGGAGGCCGAGAGGGGAATCACCATCGCTCACTTTCTCTCCCTCTGTTTTGGTTTTCCTCTCTTCCCTTTCTACCACACTCATCTCATCTCCGTCTTTCTGTCGTCACACCTTTAGATTTTTTTTTTTCAGAGCTTGTTGTTTAAATGTCTTTAGTTTCCTTTTCAAAGCAGAGACTTAATAGTATATTTACATATTATTATTTTGTCACATAAAGAAAAACAAAGTGAAGTGGTGACCAGGTCCTCTTGATTTTACCCATTGTTTTTTCAGACCAGCACTGCCCTCTCCTGGCCAGAGTTGGGTCTGACAGGACAGCTGAGCACAAACAACTGATCCATAAAGAAATCACTGGTTTATTTTCCTGTCCACATAACAGACAACAAAGTGCCAGTGGTCAAACGTCTAAAAAAAACTAATTTATATTAACTTCATTGCCCACTCTGCAGAGAGGATAAAAAAAACAGTTATATGTAGAACCTCTAGTTCTAGAAACCTAAATAATCACTTAAAAATAAAAGACAAAAATGAAAAAAGCATATGCAGGCCAGATTTAGCCACAAAGGACTTTAGGAAAAACAACTGAACTTTAGACCCATTAAAACTGGTTACATTTTATTTCACCTAAATATTATAATACAGTAAAATGATGTATTAAAATTTAATCCTTTCTTTATAATATTTAACTTAAGTGTAGGTCCAGGACCTTCGCCACATACGCATTTCTTAGTTTCCCCATAGCCCCTGTAGTTCTTCAGTATTGTCTAAACAAGTATATATAAATAATGTTTTAAATTGACCAAAGGCAAATCTGAGTGGGAAAGTGTGACTGATACCTAAATGATGTACTCCTGCAAAGGTGAAGAAGCACAGCACCATTAACTCTGACCATTAAAACTCTGACCATGGGGGAAAGATAGAAGTTTGGATTTTAAGGCCCACGTCGGACCCAGACCACCCACACAGGTTTAACCCATATGTAAGAGATGTACTTTTTATAGGCTGTTAAGTGTCTGTAAGAGCAGTTGCACATAAAATACGGAAGCACATGAAACTTTTAATGGTATAAACAAACACTCCCAACCGCAGAGCACAGACAAGACCACATCCATTTCTCCATCTCCACATGGTCTTGATAGCATCATGTTCTCATGAAACTCATGAAATACATAACAACTCAACATAAACACAAACAAAACTCACCTGGAGATGACACTTAGTACTACTACCCTACTCTGTTTGTGACAGATACGTGTCACTTTTGTAAATTTTAAACTGTTTTCAGAGTTTCTGTCTCTGTCACCTTCACAGTCAAAGGCAGCACAGAAGTACTACTAACTGACTAAAAGATATTTTAGTGATACATTACTACCAGTGTCTTACACTGTTTATGGGGGTTTTAATGCTTTGCTCTAGGGCACTTTGAAAGATGTGGATAATGGCAGAAATAAAGTAAATGATGCCTGATGAGTAAACACCATGCTGTCTAAAGACTGCAAAAAAAAAACAACATGTTTTCCATGTACATGGCTAGTAACTGAAGTATTATACATCCCTAAATAAAAGCAGGTGTCCTGCTGCTTGTCCATTCCTTTATTTTAGAAACACATGTATGAAAGCATATCAGATTCAGTGTATAGATTTTAATTGAAGACACTGGTAGAAAGAGCCATTGAACATTTAAATACACAACACAAAGAGTAGTCTTTTTTACAGAGGACATTTTGACTTGCCATCATAGAAAAACATTAAAAACTGTGATGATCATTTTGCTCAATTACACATGTGCCAGTAGGTAATGACAGTGTGTGACAGGAAGTCAGCAGCACAATCACTAGGCCCCTGAAACTGAAGCAGCTCAGTGTAGTTCAGGCTTCATTGATTTTATGATCCTCACCCTTTACTTTCCCTGCTGTGACATGTTAAAAAGCTCTGCTGCTTCGTCTTCCGCACTGTTGCTGTGAAAATGCTTTGTATCAGCATTCAGAGCTACTTTCTGACACATCCTGCTCCTCTTGTCTCGTTCACACTGAACCACTAACAATCATTGTAGAGCACGCGCTGTGTGTCCTCCCAGCAGCCAGGGGTGACCAGGTCAGTGGATGTCTCGCTGCACAAACTCCGGGCTTCCTGCCAGGTCAGAAACATTTACACCAACAGAGCCCTTTGAACAAAGGCATCTCTCTGTGGGTCTGAATGTGCGAACACAGTAAGCTGATAGTTGAGCTTCTGTTATTTTGTACTTACAGTGTAAGGATTCACAGGGACTGTTTTGCTTTAGATCTGTGGAAACACAACTGATCCAAATTTAAGAGAGTGGGTGATATTTTTCTTGAAGCACGCACAATTACTATTACAAAGAGGTCACACTTCTTCTGTCGCTTTCCACATAGCTGTAACATATGTCATCTTTACGCTTGCATTTCAATTTTTTTAGGTTGATAAAATAATTGTCTGAAAACAATGAGTAATTTATGTTTTTCACCTTTATATTACTATTACTTCTTTGCTTATCATTATTCTATATATTTGTTGATGCCATTATGAGTTTATTTCCACTTTGTGGCACTGTTAGTAAGTGCAATAATAATAATAATAATAATAATAAGTTACCATATAGCTCTAATAGGACAAGCCACATATTGTCATTAACTGTGTTTATTCCAACTTATTCAAAGAGCAGGCAGCAGACTCATAGTATCGATATGAATTAGTCCCACTAGGAGCCGCTGCTCGGTGTCTGCACGGAGCTGGTTTGTTGTTCAGTGGAGATCCGGGATTCGCCGACGCTGCTGGAAATGAAGCAAAAGGAGCCGGGCAGTGACCAGTGTACGAGAAAAAGGCTTTGTAGCTGAAAGTTTCTACACACAGGAACAACTCGGATATACTGTGTGATGGACTGGAGTAAATAATAAGTTGCTTTGAGCGGCTTGGACAAGGAGATTGATCGACTTTTATGCTCTCAAGTTTATAGAGCTAATGCTAACAGCTACCGCAGTAGTGTTAGCCTAGCTTAGCTTAGCTTAGCTTAGCTTGCTAGGTGAATTGTACGGCTCCTTTCCGGGACTTTTCCGAACCGGCTGTTTTTTTTAATAGGAATCGTACTGTAAGTGTTTATAACGCTCAATCATTTCACTGAGTTTAATTGTATTCTTTGTTCCGACGACATGGGTGGACTTTTGTTACGTTGCAGACAAAGCTAGCTGGCTACAGTTAGCATGCTCGCTAATGTTGCCGGGCCGGCCAGTAAGTTGGGCAGGAGAGTTTCAGCGAGCTAACCACGACAGTATTGTTCCTCACAGGCAACTTCTGCTGCTAAAAGCAGTCAACCTGCAGCCATGTTTGAAGTCGAGACGCATATATCGTGCCTTTTCCCGGAGATCTTGGCCATTATTTTCAGCTACTTGGACGTTAAAGACAAAGGAAGAGTAGCTCAAGTGTGCGCGGCCTGGAGAGACGCATCGTACCACAAGTCGGTGTGGAGGGGGGTGGAAGCCAAGCTCCATCTGCGCCGAGCTAACCCCTCTCTGTTCCCCAGTCTGCAGACCAGGGGAATCAAAAAAGTCCAAATTCTCAGCCTGAGACGAAGTCTGAGCTACGTGATCCAAGGGATGCCGCACATCGAAAGCCTTAACCTGTGTGGATGTTTCAATATCACAGACAACGGACTAGGGCATGCCTTTGTGCAGGACATCCCATCCCTGCGGGTACTGAATCTCAGCCTTTGTAAACAGATCACTGACTCCAGCCTGGGCAGAATTGCCCAGTACCTCAAAAACCTGGAGGTCCTTGAACTTGGAGGTTGCAGTAATATCACAAACACGGGCCTGTTGCTCATTGCCTGGGGCTTGCATAGACTCAAGAGCCTTAACCTGCGCAGCTGCAGGCATGTGTCTGATGTGGGCATTGGTCACTTGTCTGGCATGACCCGCAGTGCTGCAGAGGGCTGTCTGTCTCTGGAGAAGTTAACCTTACAGGACTGCCAGAAGTTGACGGATCTTTCTCTCAAACATGTCTCAAAGGGCCTAAACAAGCTCAAAGTGCTCAACCTCAGCTTCTGTGGTGGAATATCAGATGCAGGGATGATCCACTTGTCGCATATGACCCACCTGTGCAGCCTGAACCTGCGATCGTGTGACAATATCAGTGACACAGGGATAATGCATCTGGCCATGGGTTCCCTCCGTCTGTCTGGACTTGATGTCTCCTTCTGTGATAAGATCGGCGACCAGAGCCTGGCATATATTGCCCAGGGACTTTATCAACTGAAGTCCCTCTCTCTTTGTTCCTGCCATATCAGTGATGATGGCATTAACAGGATGGTACGCCAGATGCACGAACTCAAGACTCTCAACATTGGACAGTGTGTGAGGATCACAGACAAAGGGTTGGAGTTGATAGCTGACCATTTGAGCCAGCTGACAGGGATTGACCTGTACGGTTGTACCAGGATTACCAAGAGGGGTCTGGAGAGGATAACGCAGCTCCCGTGCCTTAAAGTGTTAAACCTGGGACTGTGGCAGATGACTGAAAGTGAAAGAGTGAGATGAAATCTCTCATATTTTGTAAATATGTTTTTCATTGTATAGTGCTCAGTTGTACACTGAGGGAAACTGTCTATATTCATTCTTAAGTTTACCTTCTTTACTGTGACTAAAAACAAGGAGATGAACTCAGCATTGATCACTGGATTATTGTTCACCTCTGCTGCAATACTCCACTCTTACTTTCAATTTTACACTTGCTCTCAATGTGCATTGTTTAGTTTCTGCCTGTGTACAATTTTTACTGTCTAGCTACCTCACCCAACAAACACAGGAGTGCCTACTATCGCTGAATACTAGATTACACTACATATTTTTGTGACTCATATACCAAGGAGATTTTGATATTAAAAACAAATCTCATTGCATACTAACTGGTAGGCATTTTAACTCTTAACAGAAAGGCTGGAGTACCTTGGATTGAAGTTAGATAGAACTTTTTTTTTTTTGGCTGATGTATTTTTTACTTGTGTAACCAATATTTTTTGTATTGCACGACTGTTGTTGACAAAGTTGTACTTCAAATTGAAGTGGGTGGATCACTCCTGTCTGTCTTTGTCTAGTTGACTTCATATTCCTGAGGAAGTTCATGTGAATCAGATGTTCCAGTATGTTACGCTGTCAAAGGTTCACCAACATGACTACAGTAAGGCATAGTAATTAACAGCTGCCAAGTCTATATGCAATACCTTAACCTGTTCATCAGTGCTTTTTTCTCCAGAGGAGCTTCCAATGATAGTGTCAGAGTATTTTAAAAAAACACTAATTTAAGATTGTTTTATATTCATACAGTAGCGATATTTATGAATAAAGATGGCAAATATGTTTCACCTCATGTCTGTAAGATTGGTGCAGTTGCATCATTTGAAATTTTTCTTTTGGGAAAAGTAATAGTGATATTTTAATGTGTTTGATGCACAAGATAAGAGGATTTTAGTTTTTCAGAGGTTAGCACAAAATGAAGTTTAAAGTGAGTTTATTTTAGACCATCATAAATCATCAAAACATCAGATTTCAGCAGCTTTTGCAGCTCACAACTCATGTCTGTTTAATAAACATCAGATGACGTTCGGTTATAATAATGAATCCCACTGGAACAACTAAAAACTCGTCTCTGCACCTGGGTTCAAAGCCACCATTCACTCTGCACATCCATCACTTATAATGCATGTTCTCCGTAGGTTTTGATGAGTCTGTGCTCTAACTGTAATACTGGTGAGTGATTTCAGTCTGTGCCACATACAGTACATAATGGGCCTTGTGGGCAAACTTCGAGTAAACAAATCTGTAGTTAATTGTACAAAAATGTTGAGGATACATCAATAAGCTGGCAAGACAGCAAGGACATCCCAATTTCTAAATAGGTTTTCATCCTGAGATTAAAAGTAGTCATTCTTGAGCTTGGAAGCAGCTTAACTAGACTTTACAGCCACAGAAAAGTTTTATAGTTATAAACGATAGTACGATGGATAACGGTAGTTATAAAGAGCTCCTACCCTCACTCATACGTGCACCGATGAAATCCATATCTACAAATTTGATGCATGTGTGAATACGGACTATCAGCTCCAAGGGCACAGCTGGCACTGGCCTCTGAAGAAAAATGTAAAGGTTTCTTGAGTAGTAAATGAACATGGCAAGTAAACTGATATGTTGCCAGTAAATAAAGGCAGAATTTCAATGCCACAATTACTAATACACTCACTGTCCACTTTATTATGTGAACCTGTCCTGGTCTTTCTAAAAAAATCCAATACAGCAGATCGCAGATCTTAGTTGAAAGAATTTACAGTATCTGTATGTTTATTATTAAAGACACACAACACAAAGTCTAAAGTCAGATTTCACTGATGGGTAATAAACATGCTGCAGTCCAACAAATTAAGATGTAAACACACCTGAAACTTTTAAATCAAATTCATGGAGTGCCTTGGTTGGTTAAAGGTTCGGACTTTCTACCGACACATTCAGTATCAGAAGAGTTGTTAAAATAATTCTCAAGTAGCACTTTATCAAACTGTTTTAAATGCTGGTTAAACAATAAGAACAGTATTCACATATTTGGATGAAGCCAACACTAGAAGTGTTTTTTCTCTCTTAGTTAGAAAATAAAAGCTTACAAGAACAAGGCTTATAATTTATTTATTTACATACATACAAAATCCAAATAACTCACAAACATGTCTGTGTTGCTTTCTTTTTACACAGTTTGATTCTTAACATTAACAGACAGAAGGCAGTACATTTCTTATACAAATGGCAAAGGAAAGAAAAATACCATGAACGCGTTAGAAGCCCCTTCATCAGATCTATGCTCCCCAAGAAGGAGTCGAGAAAAGGAGATGACAAGACATTAAGGCAAGGGCAGGGACACAGGCTTAAGTAAGAGAAATTAAGTAGTCCAGGGGTTTAAAAAGAATGGAAATAAATTAATCTCTGCAAGAGGTTTGACATACAAATACAAAAACAGCTATCCAACTCACATCCTCCTGTTTTCAGTGTGACACGCCTTTAAAAATCCCCCTGCCTAAATATATCTGTAAGGTCACCACACATAGGAAGTGTGTTAGAAAACAATCTATTTTTAAATGCACAATGATGCAGTTTTGTTTTGTAGAATTATGTTCCTCGTATAACAGCAGGGGGGCTGTGACGTTTGGAGACTCAGGCTAAGTCTGCCTTTATCACAAACCAGCAAAATCACTGATAGAACAGTTTAGGAGAAAAGACAACAACACTTGAATCTCCGGATAATACATTTACATCACCATACGGTGAAAATATATATTTAAAAAAAATTACAATTACAAAGAAATTCAAGAAAAGTACTCTCCCATCACACAGTCACGTTTTGAAAACATTTGTAGTTTACACTTTATTTTGACACAAGAGTTTTGTTTTGACACGTCTTTCCTCAGTTTCTGCTGAGGACACTTAATCAATGGTCGTTTTGTTCAGAGCAGCTCGCTCTTCAAGACTGTGCAAACATTCAATGCATATCCGTACAGTAAACATTTTATATATGTATTATTTATTTATTCATATATATATATATATTTATTTAGAACATAACTTTCCGCATGTTATCGCAGTACTGTCACACACCCACACACACACACACACACACATTTTGTCCTGCACACAAAAAACAGACACAAAAGACAACTGCACTGCTTTTAACTTTTCAGATTTTTTTTTAAGAATGCACAACACCTTCCACTTAATTACCTTTATTCAGTCACTGTATGTGTTAAATATCATGTTATTTACAAACTTATCTAAAAAGTCAAAATCTGCAGAAAAGTGACTTTCATTTCCTTTAAATGTAGATGCACTTAGTAATTAAAAACAGCCCTGAAGATTAAAAAGAAAACAAACAAACAAACAAACAAAAAAAACTAAGGAGGCATCACTTGAATTTGTAAGTGATCTAAAAAATCCAAGATAAAGGGGCATCGCTTGTATTTTCAAAGATTCAGTTGACAAGCTTAAGATCAGGTGGGCTTTAGGTAACATCTATAGAAACTTTGGATGACACGGAAATGATCAGTGGATCAGATTCTTACATCTTGCCTTAGCACCAATATTACAGAGGAATAAACATCCCTGCATTAGGTCCAGTACTGATCTCTGTGCATGCTCCAAGGCCACTGGAACGTTCTCTAAAGAAACATTGCATACCTCAAATATGTGGACGTTGTGTGCAACACCATCTAAAAAATAATGTTAAAGTTTTTTTTCCCCTCTTATCTCTCTCATCTGATGAGAACTTAGTGTAAATAAAAACTGATCTTCGATCAGTGTCAGGCCTCGATCCCCCTCTCACCCAACGACCCAGCTACAGTAAAACGTACCTTCAAACTAATCCTGGCTACATGGACAGATCCACGGCTGCGAGCTGGGAGTTAAAACGTTTGGATCTTGCATTTATTTGGTTAAAAGGTAGCATTTCCTAAGCGTTCAGATGATTGGTCACTAGTAGCTGTATTTCTAGTGACTGGATTCCAGTTCAAAACTTAGGGAACACCGACTTTGATACAAAACAAGCATCTACATGGCTCCATGGTTTACCCACTGAACTCCAATCCTCTCTGCTCCCCTACACTTGTAGCAGCTCCCCGGTGCTCCGAGACAAAAAGTGCTTTCCTGCCTCACGTGACATTTACCCCTTTTCATTTGTGAGAGTAATCTAAGGGGTAAAACACTGAGAAGTGTGTGAGGTAACTGTGCTTGATCTGGAATTTCCTGCTGTGAATGAAGCTGTCTAGGAAGAGGAAGGTTGGCAGTATACTCCAAGACTTTGTGCAGATGTTCTTTCATCCGTCCCAACACACCTGTCCCAGACTTACAGGTATAATGATAGACAAGTATATTTAGACAATGAATTTGGTGTGTTCACAAATTGAAATGATCACCTGTTCACATTGCCTTTTCCCACCAAGCCCCTTTGTACTTTCCCTTCCATCTGCCATTGCTATCATTAATGAACAGATCTCCATTTGCAGTAATCTGATATTTGTTCCAAGTGCCATGTTTGAAAGCACTTTGACAACATTTGCGAACATCCCTAATTCGATTTTTGCAAGTCTGACATTAGAGAAACGTGAAACAGGAAAGCACTCAGGTCATGAAAGCTTGTTCCAGGGTGGACGAGGGAAACAAAGAAGAAAAGCTCAGCGGTATGAAGTGTAATGCCCCTGCCTATGTGAAGACCACAGGTGAGCCAGGCTGCGTCTGAGGTCAGAGTTGTCAGGATGACTCCTCCAGGGCATTGACAACCTGCTCCAGGATATCGGGGCAGTAGTCTGCGATCTGCTGAAGAACAGAGTTGGCGTATTCCTGCAGCTCTCCGCTCTCCTTCTCGCACACCTCCAGCTCCTGCTCCAACTGCAGGAAAGAAAGCAAAAAGAAGAATAGAAGGTTCTTCTTAACGAAGTTTAAAATTGAATAGTCATAAAATCTGTTGTGTAAAATTGTCCAAGTTCCTAAAGATGAACAAACAACAATTTATTTCTTTTAAATTGACTTTTTGATTATTTATAATTGTTTGAAATATACAAATGTCCATATGTAACCTTACAACAAACTAGTTGTTGTGATTGAGAGAGTTGAGGGATGAACTCAAAGTTCCTCCCCTACCTGTTGGACTGTCATCTTGTGAAGCTCGTCCTCCCAGTCTTCAGGGTCGCTGCGGTGGTAGTGAGAGGGCGGTGTGAGCTGGCTGAGGATACTGGGATCCCGGTCGTGGCAGAGGTCTGTCAGGTGGGCGATGTAGAGCTTGAGCTTGCTGCGATTCTGGGACAGGGCTAGAAGAGGGGGTATCTTCTGCAGAGTGAGAGAGGTGGAGAAGGTAGATGAGAAACATGGAAAAGATAAAGAATACAGATAAGTGAAAGAAAGAAAGAAAAAACTTTACTTCAGTCCCAACAATACAAGTTTTAAAGAACAACATGAGCACAGGACACCAAATGTATGACGGCAACACACACATACGTTGTTTTTTTCCTAAGAGAAAAAACAAAGCAGCAGCTGCATGCACGCTCCATCACGATCTCACATTAGAGCCAACCATCTCAAACGTGTACTGTGCATTGCCATTTACTGGGGCTCAACAAAGTGACTTATGCCCATCAAAGTTAAAACAAAGTTATTGATCAGTGTCATGCAAAGCGAAGATGCTTCATTTTGAGACAATCAGCCTGAGCCCAAATCAGATTAAGACCTTCCTCTCAGCCTGTGCATGCAACGTCCACAAACGCACGCCACCATCCCATCCCATGAGCCACTCCAAAGCAAAAAATCAGCGTTCAAACGCGAGTTTGTGAGAATTGCTTCATACTACGGACCATCAATGATGACAACGAAATGGCATGTGACAAAAAGCAAACCACAAATGAATGGAGGAGAAGAAAGCATGCGAACGGAGCAACGATGGAGAAAGGTGCGACAGGTCAGTCTTTTCATACAAGCTCACCCTTGTGAACAAAAAGGCTGAGAGAGAGAGAGGGAGAGGGCAAAATGTTGGCTACGCCCAAATACCCTCCTCATCATCCTGTTAGCCACATGGTGAGGCCATCGCAGCATTAGAGAGGAACATTTGGTTAGTGTGTATTCAGGGAAAACCAGTTCAGACAGGAAAATTATAGCTCCCTGAAACAGCTGGCATCAGTTCAATCTAGTTACCTTGTTAATTAATCAACTGAAACAAGCTAGGATAAAAGAGGGACTCCATCCAGACTAACTGGTAGTTTGTGGTTACGTAAAGTACCTGATCTGGAGAGGGTTTGTGATTTGTCTGGTCAGGAGCAGTCTTCAGATGATCGTCTTCATAGTTGTCTGCCATCAGCTTCATCCTGTTCTGAGTCTGTAAAATTACCAAGGTAAGAAAGAAATAAACTCTGACATGAACAAAGAAAGAGTAAGACAGTGATGTCATCATAAAAATAAAATATATAAATTATAAAATTGTAATATTACTGTAGCAGTTTTGATCATTCTGATGACATGTTTACATTTTACCTTTTTAAGATCTAGGGTGATACTGTCTTCAGTTTATGATTTATAATGAATCAGGATCAGATTTCAATATCAACATCTCTCTGTCTCTTATGTAATCAATCTAGCTTACAGAGAGTCATTGTTTTACTTTTATTTGACTGGCTCATGGTTAGAGAGAGTGTATGGTGGTCTATTTTAAACATTGTTACCTCCCAATGCAGCCGATGAGTGACAGACAGTCAGTGGCTTTGTGCTAAAGATATTTTACTGGGATTTGCAGTGTAACTTTGCAATATTCCCTCCTCCTTCTCCTCACCTGCTGTTTGAGCTGTTGCACCAATCTGTCCTTCTCCCGCTTCAGCAGAGCCACCTCATCCTGGGTTTTCTTCTTCTTGGAGGAGGACAACTCCAGTAAGGCGATGTTAGCATCCTTCTCGCTGATAGCAGCTAACAGTGCCTCCTGCCTGTTGGGTGACGATGAAACATCATGGCATTTTAACCGCACAAGTAAATACGTAGCTCAATCATCATTTATTATTTATTGTACAAAATCATCCTGACAGCTGGGTGACATTTTACAGGGTGAAGGTGGCAATAAATAATGAGTCTCCTGTGTGTGTGTGTGTGTGTGTGTGTCTCTCTCTCTTACTTCATCTCCAGCACCTCCTCCAGGTGTTTTCTGCGCTCAGCTCGCAGGGTTGTGAGGTGGGCCTCTTTCTCACACAGGGACTGCTGGGTGGAGGACAGCTTGGCCCTCATGGACTCCAGCTCCTGCTTCACCTTCTCCATGGCCCCCAGCAGCTCCTCCATCTGGGAACACACACATACACAAACAATGAAATCATGAATAGGGTAAGAACTGACGAACAGCTCTAATTAGAGGCAGGGGCAGCAGAATTCATGTGGGCTTTTGGGAAGGACTAGGGGTCAACTACAGTATAACATGTACATTATAACTGCAGCACTACATGTCATTTAACTGTTATTTACTTAGAAAGGCCCAACAATGTTGGGTGTTTGTTTCATATCAAAGTCACAAGTAACTAGATGAGGGAATAATTAATCCGTAAGTTAATAATTTTATTTTACTAACTAATTATTAAGAATGATTTCTATAAGAAAACAGCAGATAAACAAAATAACATAAAAATGACTTGGGCTGTAAACAATAGCAACAATTGGTAAACACATGCAGTCCAACGACATCCAACAACTCACGGCTCCCCAAAATGGCCAAACTTCACTAACATGTCCATTGCAGAGTTGTTGTATGAGACTGCACGAGTTGTACAAGTGTTGTCATTGTGTCCACTCCCTTTATGTGTTGTTGCTCATTCATGGAAGTCACGCAAACTGGGCTCATACCTTAGACCACTTTAAGTGGGCGAGGTTGGACTCATGCATTGGTTTGAGTGAGTGCTTCTGAGAGGCGATGTGTAGCAGAGAGAAAACACGAGAAAACAACAAGATAAAAAGAACTGAGAAAGAGGAGGAGGCCAGAGGAGGCAGGCGAAGAATAGATGAGAAACACCAGAATGGCAGCAAAAAGGTGAAGGGGTAAGAATTGTTATATGTGATGGCGTTCCTCCAGCAGAATTAATATTGCTCTGTCATGATCATGAGGTGTTTAAGGCGGTGTGTGCACCTGTTTCTCCTGCAGTGACCTGGCAGCCTCCTCCTGCGCAAGTACCATCTCTCGCTCAGCAGTGATCTGAACGCTCTCTCTCAGGGCCTCCTCTAGCTCCTCTATACGCTCTGTCTTCTGACGCAGAGTGTCCTTCGGAGCAGCAAAAGGAAGAGGTAAAGTTTGGGTTTCTATCAAGATCTATCAAGACAGCGGCAGAATATAAATAATTCCTGCAGAATTCATAAACAAGCCTTACCTTCACCTGCTGTGAGGTCTCAGACATGTTGTCCTCCCTCTTTCTAGCCTCCTCCATGAGTCGAGCATTCCTGCTCTTCTCCACCTGCTCCTTGTGCTTCAGAGTTGCCACCTTCTTCGTCTGGTCCTTCATTTGCCTGTAGAAAAACCACAGTAAACATAAGGTATGAATTACAATATAAGGGGGTAGATAGAAATAGGGGATTATTACAACATATGCAGACATAAATAGATGTGATCCCATGAAAAGTTACACTTCCCCACTGCATCTAGACACATAAAATGAATCTGGCACCGTAGCTTTACAGACTTGCTTTGGCAAGGTTTTCTACAGCCCTGCAAAGACACAATCTCAGATTTCAGATTTGGATCAGGGTGAAAGACAGAACAATAAGGCAAAAGACGAAAACTGAGAATGAACAGGGGTGAGACAAAAGACAGAAGATTCAATATATCAGGGCAGGGGAGGCAACTTTTTGCAGCACCAAATACTATAGAGAGACCAGAGGTGAACAGAAACAAAGGGAGAGAAATGTGAGAAGAAGACAGTAAAAGGATGTCAAGCACAGAGAGAGAGAAAAGAAGCAAATACTAACCTGGAGGCCAAACTGGTGGGGTGAGAGATTTCCAGTGTAAAGAACAAGAAAGCAGTAAAGATAAAAAACAGACTCAGAACGGGAAGTTATGATAAGAAATATGGTGAGAAACAGAAGAAGCGACACCTCTTACACCATCAGTTCTACGTTTGTATGGTAGTTAATACAAAACAATCTCACAAATACTAAATGAAATACAATTAGCCTATTTCAATTACTGCACTAAAATGGGACTAGAGTTACTAAAAGCATTACCACTGAGTAGCTGAATTACAGTAAAAATGTGCCAGGGTCAAGAGTCAGCCTGCAGACTGAGATGATGTCTCTGACGGAAAGTTAGTATGAGTTAAGCGGAACAGCAATCATATGTCCAAGCTACCATGGACAATAGACAACAGAAATCTCAGTTTTTGATCAGTACAATAAACAACAAAAATGAAAAATTTAAATGAAAAAAATAACTAAATTAAGACAATTACAGATAACTTTCCTCCAACAGGAGCACAGGTCTCTCTCTCCCTGTGTGCTCTGCTCTGCTCCGCCACACTCTGTCCAAAGCTTCAGGCAGTCATTATGAAATAACAATAAATAAGAAGCTCCAACAATAATCAAGAAAAAATAACTGAAGATCTCTGAGTGGCTAGAAGGGTGAGCCCATCTTGAAAACCTTTAGAGGTGAGTCTCTGCACTGCTGGCAGTGCCAAGATGAAAAAATGTCACATACTGTAGCTTTATCTATTGTATTGTTAAAACGTTTAAGCCAAACTTGATGTCCACAACTTTTAAATTAACCTCATGCATGTTTCCACCCACCTCTCCAGCTCGCTAATCTTTTTGTCTTTGTCATTCTTCTCATTCTCCATTTCCCGAAGAATCTCCAGCAGGCGGTCCACCTCAGCTTGAGCCTTCGCAGAATCCTCTTTGTACCGGGCCACTTCCTGCTCAAGGGTCTTAATGCGCTCGACCAGCTCAGTGTTGGCCTGAGCTTCCAGGGCTGCATTTTGAGCCTGGCAGAGGACAAGATGCTGATTAGGAATCAGCTGTGCTCATTTTCAACATTAGTGGGCAGATATCAGGAAAGTACTAAACACAAAGTAGAAGCATGCTGCCTGATGCTTTCTATCAGTTATCTTACTCTCTTAAGATGGTTTTCCAGTTTGAGGCACTCCTCCCTTTTCTGCTCCAAGGTGATCTCCAGACTCTTTAGCTTGGAGTCCTTCTTCAGCCCTGAGGAGGCCAAGGATGACGCATGCTCCTTCAGGTCCAACAGTGAGGTCTGTACATACACAGACGTATATATATATATATATATATATATATATATATATATAAATCCGTTCCAGCTTATCAAACTAACAGAGCATGGGGATGCTGAGTAAGAAAATACATTAGATCCAATACTGGCTTTTGTGACTCACCACAAAGTGAAACTAATGGAAAAAAACCTCACGGTCATTTCTGACAGCAACACTTCACTGTATTAATAGAATCACAGTAAACAAGAGTTTTTCCTGTCTTTGTGTGAGCTTGTGTTCCTGGATCTGTTTCTCACCTCTCTGTCTGACAGGTCTCCCTGCAATAAGCTCAGTCTCTCCTTCAGCTCTTTCAGTTCTTTCTTGGTGCACTCCAGCTCTTCTGTCTTCTCCCGGTCGTCTCTATCTCGCTGCTCCTTAAGACGCTCAATGATGCGCTCCTATAAGTAGGTGGAGGAAATAATCACATATTCAGCCTTCACAAACATAACCAACACTATTGATATTAATACATATAACTTGCGTATAAACACCAGTATGCTACTGGTCGCTGATAACTCACCTTTTCTGCGAGAGACTCCTCCAGTGTAGTCAGAGCAGTGTCAGTGTTGGAAGTGTCGGCCTGCAAAGACTTCACTCTCTCCTTCAGGCTGCTCATCTGCTTCTCCTTGTCTCTCAGCTGTTCCTGTAGGTTCTCAATCTGCAGAGCAAATTCAAGCAACCATAAGTGAAAATACACATTAACTACATGCATTGTAACATAATGGAAACATCTCTCCGGCCACAGTCACCTTTTTCTGCAGCACATTAACTTTGCGCTCCTTAACGTCCAGCATATCCTTGAGGTCATGGATTTCCCCATTGAGTGTTCCCTTCTCCTCTGACATTTCTTGTATCTGCTTGCTCTTCTTATTCAGAGTTGTCTCCTTTTCTTCCAAGCGCAGACGCAAGGCATCAACCTGACCAGGAAGAGATACAACAACTAATGACAGCCACTGACTAGAATTTAAGATGAACATGATTAAAAAA
Organism: Anabas testudineus; assembly: GCF_900324465.2. NCBI lineage: Eukaryota > Metazoa > Chordata > Actinopteri > Anabantiformes > Anabantidae > Anabas > Anabas testudineus. Next base: position 10,834,695 of record NC_046615.1, on the reverse strand, counting down.
TATTAAAATAGACTGAAAAACTTCAGAATTAAGGGTAATGATTCAAACCATCAATACCCTTAAAGTGCACTTGACAAGCGTGTATAGATAGGTAGCTGCTGTACCTCTGTCTGTAAGATGGCAGCTCGCTGCTCCTTGGCAGTGAGGGACTCTTTGAGGACTTCAATATGCTGCTTGCTGTCTGAGAACTGGTTGGTCAGTGTCTCCAGCTTGGTCTGCAAACCAAGCAGCTCAGTGTCCTTCCTAGAAAGATCCTGCTTCACCTGCTCCATCTAAAGTGCAATGGAGAGAAACAAATGGGGAGACTGAGATAAAGCTTTGTATACAGTAAATATACATTTGTATATTTCTATATAGGTTAGTACAGGACGACAGACATTCGGTTAAACTAAACTCATGCCATGTCTCTGACCTTGTTCTTCATGAACTTGGTGTGGCTGCGATAAACCTCCATCTGTTTCATCTCTTCCTGACGTTCCTCACAGCTCAGAAGTCCATTGGATTTCAGCATTAGCAACTCCTCCTCCATGTCTCTCAGACTTCGCTCCATTGAGTTAATTTTAGCATCCTGAATTTGATGAAGAGGAATAAATACAAAGATCATACACACAGACACAGACACACGTGTGACACACCACAGGCCATATTAAACACAGTTCTCCATTAAGATCCTCACCTTCATGTCAATAACAGTCTGCAGAGCCTTAGTTTTTGTGGACTCAGGGGTTCCCTCATATCTGCGGTGCAGCTCCTGTTTAAAAACATGTTGAATGTATTTATAAGTTACATGTATATACTGATCAGACAATAAATGGTAGTAAACATGACTGGACCAAAGAAATATAATCTAATTTTATGATTAAACACGACATTACCTCTCTCAGTGCCGTAATCTCTCTGTCTCTCTGGTCCAGTAAACTCTCAAGGTGATGCCTGTGCATCTCTGCATCAGCCAGTCTCCTGGTTCGCTCCTGGTCCTCCTCTGATGCCTTGGCTGATGGCCCTGACACAGCAAAAATAACAATTTGGTTATCATAATATAGCATGAAGGCTTTTATTTATTTATGCAGTCTAAGGGTTTAATCCTTTTAACAGCTAAATTGAGCTATACGATTAACAGAAGTTGAGATTTGCTCATCTGTTGAGCAGAGAGACAACAGATTGTCATTGATAATGAACTGACAACACCACACCTAACATGAACCACCAAGCAACCCAATTAAATAATTAAAATAACCAAACACACTATATGTACTTTGTCCATGTTTTATTTAAAGATATTTTTGGGGGTTTTAACACGTATCCTGTATAATCTGGTTTGTTAAACGTGACATGTCTGTTATTTCATACCCCCCCCAGAACAAGCAAGAATATTGTGAGGCACTTGTGCAAATGTTTCTTGATTATGTCTTCAAATATCTGTAGTCTTTGAAGCATGCTTTGGTTGTTGAGCTCAGCTTACGCAGCAAAGAAACCTCTCAGGAGGAGAGGAAGTTTAGTTGGAGCTGATGGGGAATAAGCAAGACCACTCAATGCTTTGCTAATCTGCTAATAATCAAACCTACCTTTGCTCTGCAGCATCTCCAGAAGTTTCTTGATGGATTCATCTCTGGCTGCCAGTGTTTGCTTCTGTGTGTCGATCCTCAGCTCCATCTCCTCCAGGGTCTTTCTGAGGAGGAAGAGCTCTTTAGCCTGCCTCTCATGCTCGGCCTGTAGCCTTCGATAGTTCTCTTCTGTAGGTTCGGATGTCAGGGCTAGGTCTCGGCTTTGGCTGGCAGGGTCCTGCTGGAGCAGCTGGTTGAGGTCCCTCTGGATTCTCAGCTCATCTTGAAGAGCCTGAACAGTCATCTGCAGATGCTAGAGACAAATAAGACACACACTCTGTTCTTCATTTTCTAGTCTTTACATGGATGTGCTTTACATAGGGGTGGATAAGGTGAAGGTATATACCGATCTCATTCAGATCAGTATATATATCTTCACTTTGTGTTTGCAGCCCACTTTATTGGACCCTTCTTTGTGGCAATAGATCTTGGCAGGATATTGGGTTACACTTTTAAAAACCAGCCTCTAATCATGACTGAAAACGTAGCAGTAACCTGACAGATGCACATCCAACAACCAAGCTTTGTGGACAGTGTTACATTTCATGCCTAGAGAAATACAAGTGGTGAAACACAATCAGCCCAGTATAGTATAGCATTGTTTGTGGCATCTGATGCCACTTACACTTGGCAGGGCTGCTGTGAGACAGCAACACAACGCAAGGCTGTGTTGCACTCTGGTCTGAACCAGCTGTGAACATTTTCAGACGAAAGAACCAAGACAGAAGTCAGTGTCTACCATTGTGGCTCTCTGTCCTCCTCCAGCCCCCTCCTTTTACTTCTTTTGTCATTCTCTCTGTCTCCCTCCACCGGCACACACCATTCTCCTCCTCACATACTATTCATCTATCTTACCTCCTCTTTTCTCCCTATCTCCTCCCTCCAACACTTTCACCTCTCCTCTCACTAACCCTCCCTTTCCGTCACCCTCTCCACCCCGTGACTAAGGCTGACTCACTGCTGTGACTGCATCCTTCCACCCCCCCGCCATACACATAGGCAGATGCATGCATGGACAAGCATGAAAACAAACACACACACACACACCTTCTCTCTTCCTCGTCCCCCATATCCTCACACCTCTGCCTGGGGTGAGAATATGCCTGGATCATCACTCACTAAACCGACCTAAACTCTAAGTCGCATCTCTTTATGACACAGTACACACTCAGCCAACCTCTTCTACACATCATCCACAGCACTTCACAAACTGCATAGTGTATAACCTGATAGACTACAACTAGAATTTAACAACATGCAATAATAAATGTGATATTTTCTCCAAAAAACAGGAAGATTTTAGCGAGAAATAACTGCTAATTATTCTTTTGACTATGTGACCTTTTTTAATAGAAACAGGATGGTGAAGACCATCTCACACCAAGTAACAGCAGTCGCTTATCATGCACAAACATACAATTGTAGACATATGCACATTCAGTTGGACCTACACTTAATGAGGGCCATAATTAGCCAACTGAGTTTGAGTGTGTGTCCGCGTGGGAGGTGGAGGCTGACATATGAAAGCAGACATCTTTAAATTACAGCACCCACTGATTAGCCCTGCACTAGTCGGGCATTACCGGGAATTAGTCCACAGCGTGATTCTGTGACTCAGCAGGAGTGAAAACAGCAAATTATCCAGGTCTGCCCATCCATTAAAAATCACAACGAAACAAAGACCATTCTCTTAATTAATCAAACGTAATTTGTACAATTTCCCCAACACGTTGCAGGTTTAAAAGAAAATTACTTTCTGCCTCATTTAGTGTTACTAGATACATATTTGTTAAATGTACATGACCCAGACTGGTAAACCTTTTCTTGAATTGGCATCAAATATTACGAGATCTAATGTGTCTCTAATAAATCCAGAGCCAAGAAGAAATCTCAGGCAATGACTGGGTGAATAGCAACACATTTTCAACTCTTACACATACAGTACATGTAGTATAGTCATAGTGACCCTACATTCGCCAAAATCCAACTATTTATAAGGAATACAGAGATGCTGATGCAGCCATTAGACTTATAGACTATTTCATTTACTAAGCCGGAACATATAGCTGCGTATAAGAGGATTAACTAAATGCTCAAAAACTGCTACTAACCTATGGAAAAAAAGAAGAGGAAAAAAAACAAAACGTACTAAGGCTGACACACTGTGTCAGTGCACAGTTTCCGTCAACGTGTTTGATACAGGAATTGACAATTCAAACGGAGAAAAAACAGAAACTGAAATTTTGAGGCAGAGACATCTATTCAAACTAATATAAGGGAACACTCACCTGCGCTTCATCTTGAATCACACGGTATTGTTCTTTCCACACAGCAATTTTAGAAACCTCATCTTTCCTAAGAGCTCGCTCCTTTTTTAACTCGGGGCTCCAGAAGGTCTTGATAGAATTCATGGAGGAACTGAGCTTGCTCTCCTTGACTTCCACTTCTCGCCGCAGCATCTCATTCTCACGCAGAACCTGAGAAAGTGGGATACAGAAGTACCACATCAACACTATGTAACAGTTTATGGCCTGCCAAAGCTAGGAAGTCGGCCTCTTCATGAAAAATTCCTTGATAAGGTAAATCTGGAAATTAGGAGAACAAAATACCTCTTTCAGTTGGGCCTGCAGGTCAAGTATAGTGTTGTCTCTAGCCTGCCTCAGAGAATGTGGCACAGTGGAGGCCATGTGGTGGTCCCCAAAAGCTAGAGCATCACCTGCCATCATGCCTGCAGGCAAAACAGCATTGGCAGGCACTGAGGTGGAGATGTTGGGTGTGCTAGCAGCCACAACTCCACTACTGCTTCCTCTTGACCCATACGTGACTCGCTGTCTCCCCATGGTCGTCACAGTCCCGCCACTTTTGAGAAGGGGATCGCCTGCTATGGCAACTTCGTTATCACTCAAATACATCGGTCCTGACGTGGCATATGCAGCGTTGAGGGACTGGATGTTCTCCATGGAAAGCGTCTTGCCTCCTGCTCCTCCGGGCCCCCCTCCGCTGCCTCCAGTGCTGTTGGTGCGACGGTGCCCCATCCGAGGAGAGCGGGGAAGGCGAGGGGAACGACCAGATCCCTGATTCCCAGTGCCACCTCCATCTCTTCCACCACTATGATTGGCATCCCCTCTGCCGACGGAGCGGGCACTACCATACATCTTCCGCTCAATAAAAGAATGGAGCTGACTGCAAAATTTGCTACAACCTCAAGTATCTGTATATGTTCTTGCTGAATTTGTGGTTATGAGTTTCACCAGTGATGTGACTGTGGTGGTGATCTTGCTTTAACTGGAAACCAGAGGCACAAAGTTCATGGTAAAATAGAGCTATGTTGAGTTCCCCACCCTCAGAGACACACTTTCCTCTCCCAGCAGGAGCTTTCTGATGTTAAAAATAATGATGTCAATCTGCAAAGAAAACATAGTTACCCATTAATAGATAAATAGAAAAGGGAGCTGTTATTAATTAGTAAGACACCTGAATAAAAGCTAATCTGACAAAGTAGCAACAAAATCCAACTAATAGAAAGAGATTTTTATCCATCTCCAGAAGTATGAGAAACAGTACATGGAAATTTGAGTTTACCTTTTAGCACAAAGAGCAGAATGACTGCTGTGTGCCAAGGTTTTAGTGTTTTAATTGGATTCCCTGCTGCACCACAGTTATGCAACTGTCATGTCTGAGAACATCATTATTCTCCGATATAAAAAGTGTTTTCTAATTGTCAAATCACATTTCTACTTGAGGAAGTCTGGGGACAGCTGATTTTAGGTTTATCCTCATGAAAGGTGAGGCTGATCTTACTTATTGGTCAGTCCCAGCCTGGCTGACATCCTTGTGCGCAAATTCAATTTAGATTTTGTGTGTGTGTTACGAGTTTGATTGACAGTTCTTGCTATATCATTTTATATTTTATTCTCAAATGAATTCCCACCACAGCCATTCAGTTATGCAGTCTGCGTGGCCTTGCTAGCAGCTAACGTAAAGTTAACACACCGGCTAACAGTATAGCGACATTTCCACCTTTACACACGCCTTACCTCCAAGCTGTTGTCGTTTTTTCTGTGTACATGTGTTTGTATAATATATCTGTGGACTAAATCTTTAATCTCAGAGTCGTTTTCCCAATGTGCTGACGCTATGGATTAAAACTAGCAGCGGAGGGAAAGGGGGATAGTCCATGGTGGACGTCAGGAAAAGAAATCTCCCGGCTGGTACAATTGAAAACAAATAGAAATAACAAGCAGTCAAATGGTTAGCTAGATACGTGGCGTGATGTGGGGAGTTTACAAAATGTGGCTGTGAGCTATTACAGCAGATTTAAAGCATTTTGCCCAATCCCATCGACACCGTACAGGGTCTGCTCCGGAGACACCCATATCAGACCATACCCATTTTCCTCCTCCTTTGCTGAACCGATTGTCATTTTCTAACTACGCTTTCCTCCATCCAGAGTCTCACGTATCTGCAAATGCCGAGAAAGAGCTAAAATACCAAATGCACGCAGGTTTAGCGTTAGCTGTCCGTGACATATGGAGCCGAGCCCGTCCAATTTCAAGTGGTCAAGCAGAACCTGTATTTTTTCTCCTCGCTAACACAATAGCCAGTGGTGAAAACCTCTCCAAACAAACTACCTTTCTCGTTGTCTGGCGAAGCTCACATCAGAACCAAAGTCGAATCCTCTGTGGAGCGGAGATCGGCTGGGTGAACCGTCATTTTTATGTTAATTTCGCGATAGATGTCTGTCTGATTTTCCCATCTTTCTGCCAGCAGTACCAGCGGCTCAGGAGAGCCAGGGCGCCTCAGTGACGTCAAGCCTCCTGTGCGCGCTCACGACAGCCTTCCTCGCCACGCTTGAATTTTAAACGCGCGCTCCCGCGCCCGTGGCGAGAAGCTGCCGACATTTTCCCCAAATACACAGATTTCAGTGACAAGGAAAAGTAAGAGATGTGGTCCATCTGTGGAGTGTTTTACAGTTCAATTCACTGAGTAGACGCGAATGGAAATGTAGTTTACCGCTGTTCAATTTAGAGTCGCTTCCCCTGGTATTAAACGTTGAAATAAAATATTAATTAGACATTGTGAATACCATAATTCGGCAGTAAACATTTCAGTTTGTGTGAAATAATAAGAAATGATGTGGCATGTTAAGTAGAGAACATATTACCAGTAGAGGGCAATGTTTACCCGTAAGAAATTATACTTCTGAAATGGATACAAATATAGCATATAATAGTTTTAATGAATGGTTTGTTTTTAACGTTTTTTTTTTTTTATAAACGGAGTCAAATATCATCATGACAAATACAATGTCCTGTATTTTTTTCGAGTACGTAAGTTGTAGACTGACAGAAACTTGAAATTAACGAGATCCATCTTCACAAACAAGTCATTTTACCCTGCATTTTAAAAAAATGGGACCATGTCTTATAATTTGTTGATGTAATTAACTAATAATGATATGATCTCAAAGAATTTTGAAAACTGTGCTTTCATTTTCCATTTATCATACAGACATGTTAAACAGTAGACGTTTCCATCAATAATTATAAATACAAACTGTATTTTTTATGATATTCCATGGTATTTGTTTATATTGATGTATAATAACTAACTGTAAAAGCAGATAAAGGTCTTCTTAAGATGGAATTATAATGTTTAACTTTGGAAAATATACGTAAAGTCCCAAAGGAAGTGAACATATTCAGAAAAGAGGCACCTGTGTAGAGAAAGAAATCCCCTAACAGTTAAAAAAAAAAAAAGAAAAGAAAAGTGACTGCAAAAAGTAACTGAAATCAGCATCAATCAAGCATGACACTAAAACAGAAGTGCACTACATGTTAGGCAAATTTACAAACAAACCTATTTAGGTGTTTGGGTATATAGAATTCATACATTAGGATTCATGTTTTATTCAGATTGAGATCTTACATTAACCAGTGTTGGAAAGCATCATAGTACATTTACACAAGGCCTGCAATTTAAGGTACCTGTACTTACACTGTACTAGTATTTCAATATAATATACTCCCCTACAGAGGGAAATATTGTAATTACATTACACTAAATTTTTTGACTTTTTTTTAATAATCAGCTAATAATTTATGCTATAGCCTATAATTATTGATTAACCCGGCCATAAACATACTGGTTGAAACTGACTCCACTTTTACTTACAGTAGGCTTCATGTGTGATTATAATGATTCATACACATTCACGGTTCATGTACTGTTCTTTGGTTGTGTAAAGCTGCTTTGTGACAATGTCCATTGTAAAAAGCGCTCTACAAATAAAATTGAATTGAATGTGTGCTACCTCTGCCACCTCTGACATTAAAATAATCCAAAACTAATTTGCTTAAACTCCGCATATCCTTCACTGTGGACTTAGGACCAGTGGTATCTATAGCCACCTGTAAATAGTTGGTGGTTTTGAGTCTAAATTCAATCTATAGCAATAAGAAAATGACTCAGACATTATTAAAGTGCTGTATTATGGTGTGTTATGGTTATGAGCTCATGCTCCACAGCGCAGGCGCTTTCGGAAAAACCCGTTTCTCTGTCAATATGTAGCAACTGCGCCGCTTGTGTGGAAACGAGCTCGCAAATCGTATGATTGATACCAACTAACTGGATAACGTCTCTTCCTGACACTTGGGAATAATGTAAATGGCTTCTTTTTAATACACGAAGGTGGATTCACAGTGTGGACAATTTCAACGCCACTGAGCGTCAATTGTTTTGTGGATACGATACTAAGGTAGGTCGGTATGTTAGCTAGCTAACGCTACGTTGCTGTTACTGTTAACAAATCCAGATTCACCGACGAGCCGCGGCTAACTGCTATAACGTTATCAAACAGACATGTAACGCTATGTCCTGTAGATGGAGTACCAGTCGCCGTGAACCAGCAGGTATAAAAAAAAAATATCTGTACACAATAACATCAAACGAAACGCGTATGTTGATAACACTACTGTGATGGTCAGATAACGTTAATGTGAATGGGGGCTCACAAGAGGTGGGTCTAGTATTTTAGGTCATCGCCAAGACCCGCCTAGCTAACGTTAGCTAGCTGCTCGGCTGTGGCGCTATTTGTCGCTGCCCGGTAGCTTCCCAGCCGGTGTCGTGTCCGCCGTGTTAGCTCGGCTTGTAATGTACCTCAGGGATGGAAACTGGACTTGGATACGGTAAAGTTGGTCTTTTAGAGCAGCCTCTGGTGTTAATTGCTAACGGTTACAGATGTGTCAAAATGACAACACTTGCTAACTTTAACTGTTATCTATGGGAAATAGCTTAACTGTAAACTGAACTCAGCGGAGCGGAATATTTAAAAAAAACGTGACGTGGAAATTATTCGTTGCTGATTAGCGTTAGGGATTAGCTAACGCAGCTAACTAGCTATGTGCTAGCAAGCTAACAAAGAGCCATTGCTCCTCCTTGCTTTGAATGGTCGATGTTGTCCTTTCAAATGGCTGTGATATCACTTAAGAAGGGTACAGAAATAGGTACGTAAGGCAAGATTTACTTCAATTAAATAGTAATTCGATTATTAAGCGCTGCCATTTTTCATTTGTCCGGATGTTACTGTGGCTAGAATTAAGGTATATTATAGGTTTTGACATTTTCATTGCCTAACGTTACTTGGAAATGGCTGCAAACGTCACAGGATATAGATGTCTAAGTAACATTAATGGGATTGTTTATTGCAGGATTGGATATTTAAACCATCGTAATATATGATGCGATGCTAAACTGTTGACAGTTACAAAAATAGTCTCACTGGATACTACTACATTGCACCATACAGTTAAAATTTTATCAAGTTGATAATTTTGTACACAAGCAGTTCTAACTATTAATTTGAGTAATTCGTAACAATCGAAGCAGTAGTATATATGATTTCTTGTTTAGACTGGAGACGGAGCAATAAGCTCTGCTGAATTAGTTTTTAACAAATGGGAAACATTGATAAGTTAGTGTGTCATGATTGTATTCTCAAATGCTTGCAAAGTATGGTGTATTTATCAAACACAGCTAAATAATTACAGTACTTGAAATGTCCTTCCTTGCAAATCTTATCAGAGAGGGGGGCACTTAAAGACAGCTTTGTCCTTCATTAATCAAAAGTGTCACACAAAATGATCTTGTGGTTCAGTGCAATGCAATAACAATGCACCCAAGAGGTAATGTCTGAAGCACTAGCTATATAGAGTAGAGTCTGATGTTATTAAACTTTATGTATACTGTATATATTACTTGTAAAGACTTTAATACCTTTGTGGACATTTAACATTCATTTGTTTGTTTGTTTTTTCTTCTTGCAGTGAAACAGGACTGGAGCGTATTAGAAGTGTCTGGCGATCCTGCCTTTGCCTGCCATAGGCTGCGCTTGTTTGTTCCTCACCAGTGATTCCTTATGCTTGATAGAACCTGCACCCTGTGTCATACAGGATGGATAATGTGGACCTGAAAAGACTTGTGTATCATCATCAGCACTCTGTGTTTTGCTGCAGTCTTCAGTATTTTTACATTTACAGAGAACCCTTGCCATCTTCCAGTCTCTGCACTATACATAGACAGACCGTCTTCGAGCAATAAAAAAGACAGTGGTAGCAGTTCAAACACTGTCTATCTTTCTTCTTTTTAAAGCTCAGATAGATACTGCTTATATAAGCCTATATGGCAGACCTGGAATTATTGTTATTTTAAATTTCAGTAATTGTACCCCCTAACTCTTAGTGTGGGTGGTGGGATGTCGGAAAAGCCAGACGACAAAATGGTGAAGTTCCTGGCTCCCCCCCAGAAGAGTGGAAATGGCCCAAGTTCTGGCTCAGATTCGATGGTGGGTGACTGTCGGCCAGCTGAAGTGAGACGCCGGCATCATACCATGGAGCGTGATCGATGTAACCCAGAACACCGCTTCTTCCGTCGCAGTGTCATCAGTGATTCTAATGCTACAGCGTTGGCCCTCCCCTTACCTAGCAAGATCCCTATCCCTGCACCTCAGTGGGTTCAGCAACGGGAAGCCATCCCTCTATGGCAACAGGCTGCTCCTGCTAAACCTCCACGGGCTGAACCAAGTTTAGCTCAAAATGAGGAGGCTGCGGATAGTGGAGGTGGTGGAGAAAAAGATATAGAAATAGCCACGGTGGATATAGTGCCTTCAGAGCAAGAGCCTGCTAATGTACATGATATCTGTGATGGAGAGGTGGTGGTAGCAGCCCACTCTGCACCAAGCTTAGAAAGAGAATTGCCATGTCAAACAGAGCCTGAAAGCATCACTGAGGTGAAGGTATATCATGAAGAAGAGGGGGAAGAAGAAGATAAGGACTCCGCCAGGGCAAGAGCAGAGGCAGAGCAAAGAGAAGCGGAGAAAAAAGTGCAGGAGGACATCGAAGAGGCAGAGACCAAAGCAGTAGGAACATCACCGGATGGGCGTTTCCTAAAATTTGATATAGAAATTGGACGTGGCTCCTTCAAGACTGTCTACAAGGGATTGGACACTGAGACCACTGTGGAGGTGGCTTGGTGTGAACTTCAGGTATGTAATAAGGATAGCCATTGTTCTCAATACTTACCTTCTCTTAATAATAATAATAATAATAATAATAATGCTATTGCTCTCAATTTTGTGTAAGTGTCTGTAATACCACCACAAGGCCATAGGTCATAATGACCTTTAAGTGGGTCAACCTTATCATATTGAATCTTTTTTTAAGTGTCATTTCCTTTTGTTTAGGCTTTTTGCTTTTACTAGGGTTTAACATGGTGGAGTAGAGCCAAAGCAATTTCCTGTCACACTGTTAACTGAACTACAGCCTCTGTCATTTCCCTTGAAGAGACATGGTTAGCATTTCCCTTTTGATTGTTTCATATAGCATTTGCAGGCAAAGCATTGCAAATTACAGCTAGTTTCTGCTTACTGGTTGATTTGACTGCACTTATCACTGAATGTCGAAAATATATGTATTTGACAATAAGATAATGGCAAATTACCAGAAGTAATCAATGCTATTATAATGAATGATTATAGCACATTGAGCAAAGAATACCTAACACTGTAGACACAGGAAATGACGCAAGTCTAGCTTCTCAGGCAGCTTTGTTTTTTTTTCTTTGAACCAGAATTGAAATTTCCTATTTTCAATTTTTTACACTAGCAGAGCATAACTGTTAAATATATAAATACATAAATAGTTAGAGCAAATTTGTATTTACATCTTTTCAAAATATAGCATGTCTGACATACCATTAAAAATGAGTAAAGCTGTAAAATATAGTGTGATGTGGAATTTGCCATTTTCAGGGTAGCAACAAGAGTTAGAATTGACTTTTTAAAACATATTTATCGTTGCTCTCTGTCACAAACCTGTTGTATTCTGGCCTTTTAAAAGATTTTCTCACTCCTGAAAACACAAGTTAATTATCAAACCCATTTCATTGTCACAGTGTTTTTGTTATAAGGAATTAATTCTTTAGCTTTGAATCTGCATCAGACCAGTAGTTTGTAGTGTCCAAAAATTGCTTATGAAAAAGACAGTTCTGATGTCTGTCCAGTTAAATCAGCTACATGGCTTATGGCAAAGTTTGACCTCATTCACCACATGAGTGTTGGCTTTTGCTGTCATCCTTTCACCCTGTCATGAGAGACACAGGCCTCACACGGCAGCACATACAGCCACTGCTACACTGGTTTCAGAACAATGTGAAGATTACAGACACGTGCCCCTCCCCCCCCCACAGCGAATCACACGCATGCTCAGTGCATTTCTGCTTCAAATGCTTGTGTGAATGTAAAATGGGTCACATTCCTGACAGAGGAATCTCCTGTGTGAAGCACAGCAGGCTGGCCTGCCAAGGCCTGCTTCTTAACTATGAGTGTACCTCCTGTGCTTTAACATTTTTTATTCATTTCAAAAAAGATCACTAAATGTAATTAGGCTTTCATGATCCTATTGGTTAAGACATTGTTTGGCCAGAAAAATAAATAAATAAAGCTCAACTCTAGTATATTTTGGATAGATTTTTGCTTTGATTACAATGTGTATTTGCCATGGCATCATTTTGATGATGAAGTTTATGTGATGTCACAACATTTTTTTCTGTCCAGAGTTGCATTAATTTCTCGCCATGACCTTGTATTGGTGATGGGCTCGAACATCTTCTCAAATAACGATTCTCAATGTGGTCAAGGTCTTGACTCAGTGGTGGTCTATCCACTTGTGAAAATAATGTCTAATGTGCCTTGAACCATGAATCTTGGCATTTTCATATTGGAATATGCCATCAGGAAAGAAAAAAATGTATTGATGGAAAAACTTGATTGTTCAGTACTTTCAGGTCAGCTGACCTTGTTGCATTGCCAGATGAAACATATTATCCAATAGGAGGCTTTTGCCTATTTTCTTTGTGAAATCCAGTTGTTTTTTTGGCCAGGCAGTGTATTACATTATGGCATATTATACTATCATACAACCTGGGAGATTTATCTAAACGTTTCCTGTCTTTTAATCGCAAAGTAACTTAGTTGTTGTCCAACCTCTGAAGCAGGCAGAGGTTGAAAAGGGGTATTTATTTTTACTTTGCCACCGTGATTACTCATTGTTACCTAGTTTAAGTTTCACTTCATCTTAGTCAGTTACCACTTGTATTACAGACTGATCCTGAGAAAAGAGGGGATTTATTGAAATGTTTACAGTTGAAAGAGACCCATCTTTGTTTTATGCACAAGGTCTCTTAATATGAAACTGTAACTTGACACTCTCATTACCATTTGTTCCTCTGCCATGTCAAGAGTTTCAGTGCTAGAACCTGTTAAACAAAAAAACGAGAAGCTAAGATCCCTTCTCACATGGCTGTTAAAGCTGTCTCATGATCACTCAAGTGTTAGTGTGACATTCTTCATACAACCAGAGGGCATACTGTATTTACAGGAATATAGTGTTAACCTACATTCATCTTTGTTAGCATTTTATGTTTAATTTCAGTTGTCCAATTTCTTTTCAATCATTTTATCTCATGAGCTTTAGTAAGTAAGATAAGTAACAGAAGAGTATTAGCCATTTTCTACTTTATGTAGATAAAGTACAAAAATGCTAATATTTCCCTACAAATAAACATTTGCAATTACATTTAAAATTGAGCCATATAGGAAGAGAGTAGGTTCTTGTTGCAATAATTGTAATTTTGGTTCTTGTTGATCCTGTAGTCAGTGATGCAGAATCTAATCAGCCTTGTTAGTTCATTTGATGTTAGCTGGAAACAACTGGAGAACCTGTACCCGAATGTTAATGAAACCAGTCTGACGGGTTTTCTGAGGTACAATCCTTTAATCTTCCTAAAACATGGTAAAAATTCCAGACTTGCACTGCTAGTCCTGTGAGGCTGTAATGCTCATGACACACCAGAAGAGGATACCTACTAGTGATGGGACAAAAATGTTTTACCCAGAAACGTTCAAACAAAAGTATGTCTATTGTATTTTTCATTATTGAGTTTATTTATCTGAAGGCATGAATCTCGTGTTGGACAAGTGGAATATTTTACCAAATGTCTGAGCAATTTCTTCAGTAGTATCAGTATTTGACTTCCCTTAAACTGTGCTGCAAACCTGGTAAAAAATGTATGTGTATCAAGTTGAAATGAAATAGCCTTGGCTTATTCAGTCTAAAAGGACATCTGTCCATGAATGTCTGAGAATTCCTAGGCATCCACCCTATTTCACCCCACCCATGAACCCACACATTTGTTTCACATCTCAGATTGCAGGCATGTCTGAACAATAAGTAGGTCACCACAGAGGGGAAGTCATTGAAAAAAAGAGGAATAAATTTAGGAGCCTCCCCATTCTTGCTCGCTCATCTATCGTCCACCATTTCATTTCCACTGCTCCCTACCTCCCCAGCTCCTTCCTTTTCCAGAACAGCTGAAGCCAAACACTAAAAGTTAAGGATGAGACCATGACTCCTTTTAGAAGCTATGGGAGCTGCCTGTTCAACTGGCTGAGTAAATGCATAGGGAGTGACACACTGTATCTAAGTAGTATAATGAAGTGATTCATCTGTGACTGTTCTTCATGACTGGGTAGTCTTTACATTACCTTTTGAATTGTAAATTCTCTGTGTTGGATGTGACGAAATTAGGAAGATGACACATGAGTAGAGTGACATTCCTAAATCCATTGTCAGCTTTCTTTGGTGAAATCATAGAATAGACTTCCGCATAACATTCTTTTTTTTTACCATCTAAGTTGTCAAATATTGTTGACAATGTAGCAAAGGTACTTTATAATTAGAAGCACCAACAGCATCTACATTTTATTACAGTGAAACAACATAAATGTCAAATGTTAGTATCATCAGTAAGAGCTACTTCCGTGTCACAGCACTCAAAATAGATCACAAAACAAAACTGACAAAAATTAAATGCTTTGCATAATACTGGTTCCCTTTTGGCATCCCCTTTCATGTTTTAAATGACTGAGCTGATTATTTGTTACTTGTGGAAGTTTTGCAGTGACCACTGACCTAATGAACACTTTCATTACCCACATTATCTGGCCTGACATTACACTACATTTTATTACACATTTTTTGACGGATAATGGGTCCTATAGGCTGATGTGAAGTGGCCTGGGTTCGTCATTCTGTTTTTTTGCTGACACTTTTACTGACAACCATAGTGATCTTTGACCTCCTTGCCATGTGTCACAGATTTCTTCCCAGAGACACAAACATCACATAATACAAAAAGTAGGTAACTGTTTAACTTGGCTTCTTGGCTTTCAGACCCAACAGCCTTCACCAATGTTACCCTGAGAGTTTTATCAAATGCTCAATGTCAACCTCAGAGCTAGGACCTGACAGGGCCAGCCCTTGCCATGATCACAGGCTTTTTTCTTTTTTTTTTCTTTTCACTCTCTCTATTTTTAGGGTTGTTAGGTTATTTATGATGGCCTTTGCCTAGAGGCAGTATTTTCTGTTCTGGATTGATGATACTGTAGTTAACTACTATTATATTTGAAGCTTGTTTGATGAATGTGCCTTCTGGAAGTTGTTTAGATGGTCATAGTAAATATAGTTAAAATTATTGAATGCAACATTGCATAAAGTCCAATTATACAAATAGAACTATGTTCTACTGTTATGAGTTACTTTAGAAGAATCTACACAGTTAACTCGGTCATTCTTTTTAGATGATAGTAGCCATAACTAAGTAATCTAAGTAATTGCCTGTAGTGACTCCACAAGGGTTATATTTTATAGTTTTATGATACTGCAAAGATATTGCAAAAGTAGTGGTGGCAGAGCTTTGCTTTAGTGACCTGACTCTTGCACACTCAGATAGGACTGCTATGATTCAACTGCAGCTCCCTTTGCCCTTCAAACTCATGCCAGATTTGGTTTCCTAATTTACAGACATTAAAAAGCCTATGCAGAATAAAACGGCACAGATTCTGCTGAAATATATAGCTAAATAATCTTTATAAGTACTTAATAGCTTTTAAAGTCCACACTGTAAGAACTGATGTTGGATTCTATCAATTATGGTCATCTTTGTGAGTTTATCATGCCAGACAATCTGATTTATGTCAAAGATTAGAAAGCCTGACGGAGGCGATATTCAACTACGGCCCCTAGCGAAACTCACATGAAGGTTATCCAGTACATATTTAACACATATTTCTCCACCAGGACAATTTTTTTTTTTCCAAGGATTTAATTGTTAATTCCAAACAATCTTACATTTATTAAAGATAGGTCTTCTCTGCTTCAATTACTTAAGTGGCAATGGTGTATCACTGATAGGTAGCCTTATTAGTAATGAGAGAAAGTAGCTTCCATTGTTCAGTGAATGTGGATATTTGGCGTCTGCTCAGGATTTGTGGATGTACCAGAGAGTACCAGGCACAGTTCCCAGTGACAGTAAGTGCAGGACATGGCAAAGGCCACAGAAACCTTTGAAGTAGCAATCAAAGGGAGTGCGATGTGTGTCTTATGATGGCAAGAGTGTAAATTCCTCGAGGGTTTTTACAGACCTTGGGTCCGGCTTAACTTTTAAGTGTTAAGAGCTACACATGTCATTCGTTAGTCCTGGCTTATGCTTAATTTGTGGAAAAATGTTTAATTCTTTGTCAACTTTAATGTGTTTCTGGCATTATACTTTAAGCAGGAAATGTCTATTAAGTAGATTTCCCACAAATGTGCTTTGTTAGATCATAGCAGTGAGTTCAGCATTTGGCAATAACACCCCAGTTGATTCTTAGTTTTTTTTTCGCAAAATTTGACATAGATTTCAGATAAGCATGTGAATGTCATATATTTCAGGGTTTACTTGTTTACTTATTGTTTGTTGCCTGCTGTTCTTTTCTCTCTCCTCTTTCCACTCACCCCAACCGATCGAGGCGGATAGCTGCCCACCCTGAGCCTGGTTCAACGGGAGGTTTCTGCCTCTAAAGGGAGTTTTTCCTCTCCACTGTCGCTTAGTGCTTGCTCAAGTGGGGTTGTTGGGTTTTTTTTATATAATTCTTTATACAGTTATATTTGTAAAGCATCAAAGTACCTTGAGATGACTTATGTTGTAAATGGGCGCTATACAAAATGAAATTAAATAACTTATCATTTACTGTGGTCTAATGGTATGGGTTAGTGGGCAGTACTGCTTTACTGTTGTGGTTTTGCATGAATCTTTTCACAAAGTGAACAGAAAAAGGAAAGGGAGCTACTACCACACCAGTTGAATACTCT
Source organism: Anabas testudineus (assembly GCF_900324465.2). NCBI lineage: Eukaryota > Metazoa > Chordata > Actinopteri > Anabantiformes > Anabantidae > Anabas > Anabas testudineus. The sequence continues at coordinate 10,817,345 of NC_046615.1, read as the reverse complement.
AGAAAGTAGGTCAGTTGGTCCGGGCACACTGTGCAGCCTTTATTGCCAGCCATACTCCCTCACCTTCTGTTTCCTGACAATGTCCCCTGATTCAGTAATCTTTACTGTTGTTTTTGTTTCAGCTCCTCATTTTCTCTGCCCTACGTTGCCCCCAGATATTGCAAATATTTAACCTTAAACCTTACATATATGCAGCGAAGCCTCATGTAATGTTAGTCCCTGGAAAGGTCTTTGTCTTGCTGACCTACACACACCAAGTCAGATACTCACTCTCCACATGGACTGAATTTCCTGGACAGTCTGGCATGTGGCCAAGTATTTGGGGGTTTCAAGGAGGAGGTCTTTGGCTGCAGAGTTTCAGTGGGTTTGTCTAACTTGTATGGGATAGCTGCAATATTGTCATGTGTTCTGTAAATATAGGTCATGCCAGGAATGCCTAAGGAAACTTGAGAAGTATGGTTGTACATATTGCTGATTTTTTTTAAATCAATATGCAGACCATACAACAGGAACTTGTGCCAATCCTTACTTTAGTGTCAGTGACTCTATGGAATGTAAAATCCTATTGGGCAAACTGTGTCCTGCAAGGTTTAAATTTCAATGACCATCAGCTGGAAGACATTTGTCAGCTCTTATCATTCATAGTTTGTCTCAGACTCTAACTAGATACGGTTGGTATCTAAAAAGCTAACCAAGATATATCACATTCAAAATAAACAATTTCTCAGTGTGTCTAAGTTTCTAAATAACAAAATGTTAAAAGCCAAGCAGTTATTTATTTTTCCCCACAGTGTGTAAACCTACTCAAGTGTATTCCATTTAAGACAAGTGTAGCTTGTGTTGTGTAGTGGGAATGTTGGACGGTTTTGATTTGGCCTAAGTTTATTTTATTTTTATTTTTAGACATGTCAATCTATTTTCTTTTTTTTCTTTTTTTTTCTTTTGGTGTGCTTGGAATCTAGTGCGAAGCCAGACAAGTTCTTTTGGTTCAGTCCTCCAGGCTTCAGAACAGGACCACATCCCTGTTGCATCAACTCTGTGTACTTGTGCAAGAACACATGAGCAATTTGGGTGTAGAGAATTAACTGTGTATTATAATATTTTGGGGTATAGGCTTTTTTTTTTTTTGTTCCTAACTGAATCGTCTGAAATATTAAGATGACTGTAGGCTCATGGACTTATTCAGATGCAAAATTGGGACACTTAACACAACTATTAATATTAATTATCAGCATGATGCCTGATATTGATATATTTCACTTTTTATTATGCACCATTATACATTTCCTTTCATTACTCTTAAGTAATCCTGTAACAATCTATAAATAGTGCTGCTCTCTATGTTGTATGAAATATTTAAATATGTCCTGTGTCCCCCTGCAGGATCGTAAGCTGTCAAAGACAGAACGGCAGCGCTTTAAAGAGGAAGCAGGGATGTTGAAAGGACTACAGCATCCCAACATTGTCCGATTTTATGACTCCTGGGAAGGACCCTCCAAAGGCAGGAAGTGCATTGTACTGGTCACTGAACTCATGACATCTGGTACACTCAAAACGTGAGTCTCACACTCGTCAAAGAAGTAGATCAGCATATTATGCTGTATGTAATGTCCTTACTGTACACACATTTGGTCAGAAGACCTAAGTGCCCTAGAGACTGTTTGGGGGGTGTAAAAGCTCAGAAAGGTAGGAACAAACTGTCCCATGAAGTGACTTAAAAATGAGCATTAAGATCTTACAATGGATCCTAAAACGAACAGGAAGCCAGGTAAAGAGAAGCTGGTAAAGGGGTAATATTGTCATGCTGGCGTGCCCCCGTCAGGAGGCAGCTACAGCCTTCTGGACCAACTACGAGAGAGTGAAGACAAGCTGATCTGATGCCTATGTATAATGCATTGCAGTAATCGAGCACATGGATCACTTTCTCAAAATAGGAAAAAGTGTTTGTCTTTGGGCAGAACTGAAAGAAGCTGGATTTTATTTAACAGCTAAATAGCTAAATAGGTTCTGTGTGTAAGGTTTACAGCAGGGTGCTATTGGGGCAAAATAAATACTAGGTGAACTAGGGAGGTCAACAGCTCAATTTCTCTCATTAAGATTAAAACGGTTGATAGACAACTAGACAGGTCAGTAAGAACTGGCCTAACGAAAGGTTAAGTTTCAGAAGAAATGTGTACAGTATGTTGACCTTTTAATGAAATTATGTTATGTCAAATTTGTATAAAAAGTATATAAATTCATATTTAAATACAATGTTAATCTAAAAGTCTATTTTCACTTTTTGTTGTAGTTGTGTGTTGATAAATGAAAATTGTGATGTGTTTTCTCTTAGATATCTGAAGCGTTTCAAGGTGATGAAAATTAAAGTGCTGCGGAGCTGGTGTCGACAGATTCTCAAGGGACTGCATTTCCTTCATACACGGGCTCCCCCCATCATCCACAGAGACCTTAAGTGTGACAACATTTTCATCACAGGCCCAACAGGATCCGTCAAGATTGGAGACTTGGGACTTGCCACACTCAAGCGTGCATCCTTTGCCAAGAGTGTTATAGGTACGACGCAGATCACATTTCTACCTCCTAGTGCTTCTCTGACTGTGTGCTTTACATTTTCTGAATTCATGATATCACATTTGTATAAAAGATGATGGTTTTTAAAGAAGGTATTTTCCTTTTGTCTTGTTTTTCGAACGATGTGGTTCAAAAACAGACCACAGAGTTTCAGCTGTCTCTCAAACCACAGCTCAAATGGAGGCCAAATACTGTGATAATCTTAGGCAGATAACCACAAGGATTTCTGTCTTTGCACTCACAGTATTTCTATTAAGTTTGGTCATTGTACAGAATATTTCTGTTCCATGTTTCTCAAAAAGAGGATTTTTTTCCAGGCACCTACTGAATGTAAGTAGCGCCTAACGTTTCTCCTGCTGTTACTGTAAATATTACCTATTATTATAATAGCTGTCATGCCTTCTCGCAGGCTAACCTGGCCATGGCTAAAGGTATGGCCTTTGCTTCTGTTGTAGACTGGTCTTTGTTCTGTGGTTTGGAAATATGTGGTCTGTTTGCCAGTTACATCTATAATATTTAACATCTCTTTCTATGGATTTGCTTCAACAGGTTTTTTTCCTTAGTGTTTGTCTCTTACTGTCTTTTAAAATATTGCAGGATCGCAGAATCTTTTTGCTCCATCTTTGTGTCCAGGGATCTCTCCCTACTATCTCTGTCAGCCTCTTGCATTTTGTTTTTGTTTGTTTTGTTTTTATTTTTTTACTTTCATTCTTGGGTATGTTTTTAACATGTAGGCTCTAGCCTCAGCTGTGCCCCATTCTGCTGTTTGGAATGAATAGGGTACTGCTGGTCATTGAGTAAGTATGAACTTATATGGGCCTGGTAAGTCCAACAGTGTGCTGTAACACACAACAATATTAAAAACAATTACATTCAAATAACCAAATGAGTTTTTCTGTGTAAGACCTGAGATTGAATGTAAAAGTAAATGAATAAAATGAGGC